>NC_054472.1:113884288-114161154 GCF_017639515.1 Carcharodon carcharias
GGGAGGGGGGATGTGGGGAAGGGGAGGGGGGGAGTGTGATGAAGGGGTGTGTGGGGAAGGGGAGGGGAGGGTAGGGGAGGGGGAGAGTGGGGAAGGGGAGGGGTGGAGTGTGGGGAAGGGGTGTGTGGGGAAGGGGAGGGGGAGGGTAGGGGAGGGGGAGGGGAAGTGGAGGAGTAGGGTGGGGAAGCGGAGGGGGAGGGTGCGGAAGGGGAGCGGGAGAGTAGGGAGGGGGAGAGTGGGGAGTGGGAGAGTGGGGAGTGGGGAGGGGGGGGAGTCGGGAGGGGGGACGGGGAATGGGGAGGGGGAATGGGGAGGGGGAATGGGGAGGGGGAGAGTAGGCATGGGGGCGTGGGCAGGCAGGTGTGGGGCGGGGGGCGTGGGGAGAGTGGGAAGGGGGAGAGTGGGAAGGGGTAGAGTGTGAGAGTGGGGAGGTGGGCGAAGTGGAGAGTGGGGTGAGTGGGGAGACTGGGGAGGAGGGTGTGGGGAAGTCGGAGGATGGAATGGGGAGAGTGGTGGAGAAGGAGGGAGAGTGGTGGAGGAGGAGGGGGAGGGTGGAGGAGGAGGGGGAGGGTGGTGGAGGAGGGGGAGGGTGGAGGAGGAGGGGGAGGGTGGTGGAGGAGGGGGAGGGTGGTGGAGGAGGAGCGGGAGGGTGGTGGAGGGGGAGGGTGGTGGATTGGGAGAGTGGTGGATGGGGAGAGTGGTGGATGGGGAGAGTTAGGGAGGGGGAGTGTCAGGGAGGTAGCCTGTGAGGGAGGGGGAGAGGGAGTAGATGGAGTGGGGAGAGGTGGAGTGTGGAGTGGGGGAGGGCGAGGGTTGTGTGGGGTTAGGAGGGTGGAGTGGGGGGGGGGAGGTTGGAGAGAGGGAGGGGACAGTGGGGAAAGTTGAGGGGGGGCAGAGTAGCGAAGGGGAGGGTGTGGAGTGGGGATTGGGGGAGAGTGGGGAAGGGGAGGGTGGGAGTGGGGAAGGGGAGGGTGGGAGTGGGGAAGGGGAGGGTGGGAGTGGGGAAGTGGAGGGTGGGAGTGGGGAAGGGGAGAGGGGAGTGGGGAAGGGGGAGTGGGGAAGGGGAAGGGGGAGTTGGGGAGGGAGAAGAAGGAGTGGGGGAGGGAGAAGGGGGAGTGGGGGAGGGAGAAGGGGGAGTGGGGGAGGGAGAAGGGTGGAGTGGGGAAGGGGAGTGGTGAGTGGGGAAGGGGAGGGGTGAGTGGGGAAGGGGAAGGGGGAGTGGGGGAGGGGAGGGCGGAGAGGGGGGAGCGTGGGGAAGGGGAGGGGGAGGGTGCAGAAGGGGAGGGGAAGAGTGCGGAAGGGGAGGGGGGAGTGTGCGGAAGGGGAGGAGGAGTATGCGGAAGGGGAGGGGGGAGTATGCGGAAGGGGAGGGGGGAGTATGCGGAAGGGGAGGGGGGAGTGTGCGGAAGGGGAGGGGGAGTATGCGGAAGGGGGGGGAGTGTGCGGAAGGGAGGGCGGGAGTGTGCGGAATGGAGGGCAGGAGTGTGTGGAAGGGAGGGTGGGAGTGTGCGGAAGGGAGGGCGGGAGTGTGCTAAAGGGAGGGTGGGCAGTGTGGGGAAGGGAGGGGGGAGAGTGTGGGGAAGGGAGGGGGGGAGTGTGGGGAAAGGAGGGGGGAGGGTGGGGAAAGGAGGGTGGGGAAGGGGAGGGAGGAGTGTGGGTAAGGAGAGGGGGAGTGTGGGGAAGGGGAGATGGGGGAGTGTGGGGAAGGGGAGGGGGGGAGTGTGGGGAAGGGGAGGGGGGGAGTGTGGGGAAGGGGAGGGGGGGAGTGTGGGGAAGGGGAGGGGGGGAGTGTGGGGAAGGGGAGGGGGGGAGTGTGGGGAAGGGGAGGGGGGGAGTGTGGGGAAGGGGAGGGGGGAGTGTGGGGAAGGGGAGGGGGGGAGTGTGGGGAAGGGGAGGGGGGGAGTGTGGGGAAGGGGAGGGGGGGAGTGTGGGGAAGGGGAGGTGGGGAGTGTGGGGAAGGGGAGGTGGGGAGTGTGGGGAAGGGGAGGGGGGAGTGTGGGGAAGGGGAGGGGGGGAATGTGTGGGGAAGGGGAGGGGGGGAATGTGTGGGGAAGGGGAGGGGGGGAATGTGGGGAAGGGGAGGGGGGGAATGTGGGGAAGGGGAGGGGGGGAATGTGGGGAAGGGGGAGGGGGGGAATGTGGGGAAGGTGGGGGGGAATGTGGGGAAGGGGGAGGGGGGGAGTGTGGGGAAGGGGGAGGGGGGGAGTGTGGGGAAGGGGGAGGGGGGGGAGTGTGGGGAAGGGGGAGGGGGGGATTGTGGGGAAGGGGGAGGGGAGGGGGGCAGTGTGGGGAAGGGAGGGGGCAGTGTGGGGAAGGGAGGGTGGGGAGTGTGGGGAAGGGGGTGGGGAGTGTGGGGAAGGGAGTGTTGGGTGTGCGGGGAAGGGAGGGGGGAGTGTGGGGAAGGGAGGGGGGAGTGTGGGGAAGGGAGGGGGGAGTGTGGGGAAGGGAGGGGGGAGTGTGGGGAAGAAGGGGGGAGGGTGGTGGGGGGAGTGTGGGGAAGGGAGGGGGTGGAAGGGAGGGGGAAGGGAGGGGGGGAGGATGGGGGGGGAGGATGGGGGAAGGGAGGGGGGGGAAGGGAGGGGGGGGAAGGGAGGGGGAAGGGATGGTGGGGAAGGGGAGGGGTGGGAGAGTGGGGAAGGGAGGGTGGGGAGTGTGGGGAAGGGAGGGTGGGGAGTGTGGGGAAGGGGGTGGGGAGTGTGGGGAAGGGGAGGGGTGGGAGTGTGGGGAAGGGAGGGTGGGGAGTGTGGGGAAGGGAGGGTTGGGTGTGCGGGGAAGGGAGGGGGGGAGTGTGGGGAAAGGAGGGGGGAGTGTGGGGAAGGGAGGGTTGGGTGTGCGGGGAAGGGAGGGGGGGAGTGTGGGGAAGGGAGGGGGGAGTGTGGGGAAGGGAGGGTTGGGTGTGCGGGGAAGGGAGGGGGGAGTGTGGGGAAGGGAGGGGGGAGTGTGGGGAAGGGAAGGGGGGGAGTGTGGGGAAGGGAAGGGGGGGAGTGTGGGGAAGGGAGGGGGGAGTGTGGGGAAGAAGGGGGGGAGGGTGGTGGGGGGAGTGTGGGGAAGGGAGGGGGAGGGTGGGGGAAGGGAGGGGGTGGAAGGGAGGGGGAAGGGAGGGGGGGAGGATGGGGGAAGGGAGGGGGGGAAGGGAGGGGGAAGGGAGGGGGGGAGGATGGGGGAAGGGAGGGGGAAGGGAGGGGGAGGGTGGGGGAAGGGAGGGGGTGGAAGGGAGGGGGAAGGGAGGGGGGGAGGATGGGGGAAGGGATGGTGGGGAAGGGGAGGGGTGGGAGAGTGGGGAAGGGGAGGGGTGGCAGTGTGGGGAAGGGGGAGGGGGGGAGTGTGGGGAAGGGGGAGGGGGGGAGGGGGGGGAGTGTGGGGAAGGGGGAGGGGGGGAGTGTGGGGAAGGGGGAGGGGGGGAGTGTGGGGAAGGGGGAGGGGGGGGATTGTGGGGAAGGGGGAGGGGAGGGGGGCAGTGTGGGGAAGGGAGGGGGCAGTGTGGGGAAAGGGAGGGGGCAGTGTGGGGAAGGGGAGGGGGGGAGTTTGGGGAAGGGGAGGGGGGAGTGTGGGGAAGGGAGGGGGGAGGGTGGGGGAAGGGAGGGGGTGGAAGGGAGGGGGAAGGGATGGTGGGGAAGGGGAGGGGTGGGAGAGTGGGGAAGGGGAGGGGTGGGAGAGTGGGGAATGGGAGGGTGGGGAGAGTGGGGAATGGGAGGGGGGAGAGTAGGGGAAGGGGAGGGGGAGAGTAGGGGAGGGGCAGGAGTTGGAGTGTGCGGGGAAGGGAGGGTGGAGTGTGCGGGAAGGGAGGGGGGAGTGTGGGGAAGGAGGGGGGAGGATGGTGGGGGGAGTGTGGGGAAGGGAGGGGGTGGAAGGGAGGGGGAAGGGATGGGGGGAGGATGGGGGGGAGGATGGGGGGGGAGGATGGGGGGGGAGGATGGGGGGGAGGATGGGGGGAAGGGAGGGGGGGAAGGGAGGGGGAAGGGAGGGTGGGGAGTGTGGGAAGGGAAGGGGGAGTGTGGGGAAGGGAGGGTTGGGTGTGCGGGGAAGGGAGGGGGGAGTGTGGGGAAGAAGGGGGGGAGGGTGGTGGGGGGAGTGTGGGGAAGGGAGGGGGAGGGTGGGGGAAGGGAGGGGGTGGAAGGGAGGGGGGGAGGATGGGGGAAGGGAGGGGGGGAGGATGGGGGAAGGGAGGGGGGGAGGATGGGGAAGGGAGGGGGGGGAAGGGAGGGGGAAGGGATGGTGGGGAAGGGGAGGGGTGGGAGAGTGGGGAAGGGGGAGGGGGGAGTGTGGGGAAGGGGGAGGGGGGGAGTGTGGGGAAGGGGGAGGGGGGGGAGTGTGGGAGTGTGGGGAAGGGGGAGGGGGGAGGGGGGGAGTGTGGGGAAGGGGGAGGGGGGGAGGGGGGAGTGTGGGGAAGGGGGAGGGGGGGAGGGGGGGAGTGTGGGGAAGGGGGAGGGGGGAGGGGGGGAGTGTGGGAAAGGGGAAGGGGAGGGGGGAGTGTGGGAAGGGGAGTGGGGAGTGTGGGGAAGGGGAGGGGGAGTGTGGGGAAGGGAAGGGGGAGTATGGGGAAGGAGAGGGGGAGTGTGGGGAAGGGGAGGGGGAGTGTGAGGAAGGGGAGGGGGGAGTGTGGGGAAGGGAGGGGGGAGGGTGGGGGAAGGGAGGGGGGAGGGTGGGGGAAGGGAGGGGGGAGGGTGGGGGAAGGGAGGGGGGAGGGTGGGGGAAAGGGAGGGGGTGGAAGGGAGGGGGAAGGGAGGGTGGGGAAGGGAGGGGGAAGGGAGGGTGGGGAAGGGAGGGTGGGGAAGGGATGGTGGGGAAGGGGAGGGGTGGGAGAGTGGGAAGGGGAGGGGTGGGAGAGTGGGGAAGGGGAGGGGGAGAGTGGGGAAGGGGAGGGGGAGAGTAGGGGAGGGGCAGAGTGGGGAGGGAGAGTGGGGAGTGGGGAGGGGGAATGGGGAGGGGGCGAGTAGGCAGGGGGGCATGGGCAGGCAGGCGTGGGGAGGGTGGCGTTGGGAGGGTGGCGTGGGGAGTGGGGAGATTGGGAAGGGGGAGAGTGGGAAGGGGGAGAGTGAGAGAGTGGGGAGGTGGGCGAAGTGGAGAGTGGGGAGACTGGGGAGGAGGGTGTGGGGAAGTCGGAGGATGGAATGGGGAGAGTGGTGGAGGGGGAGGGGGAGAGTGATGGAAGGGAACAGTGATGGATGGGGAGAGAGGGAGGGGTAGATTGAAGGAGGGGGAGAGTGAAGGATGTAGAATGTGAGGGAGGGGGAGAGGGAGTAGGTGTAGTGGGGAGAGGCGGAGTGTGGAGTGGGGGAGGGCGAGGGTCGTGTGGGGGAAGGAGGGTGGAGTGGGGGAGGAGGTTGGAGAGGGGGAGGGGAGAGTGGGGAAAGGTGAGGGGGGCAGAGTAGCGAAGGGGAGGGTGTGGAGTGGGGAAGGGGGAGTGGGGAAGGGGAGTGGGGAAGGGGGAGTGGGGAAGGGGAGTGGGGAAGGGGAGGGGGGAGTGGGGAAGGGGAGGGGGGGGAGTGGGGAAGTGGAGGGGGAGAGTGGGGAAGGGGAGGGGGGAGAGTGGGGAAGGGGAGGGGGGAGAGTGGGGAAGGGGAGGGGGGGGAGTGGGGAAGGGGAGGTGGGGGAGTGGGGAAGTGGAGGGGGAGAGTGGGGAAGGGGAGGGGGGGAAGGGGAGCAGCGGAAGGGGGACAATGTGGAAGAGGAGAGGGGGGGAGTTTGGAAGGGGAGGAGTGTGTGGAAGGGGAGGGGGGGCAGTGGGTAAGTGGAGGGGGGACAGTGGGACAGCAGGAGTGGCGGGATGGACTCGAAGGGAGGAGGGGCGGGAGGGGAGGGGAGGGGAGGAGGGGTTGGAGGGCGGGAAGGAAGGGAGGGAGGCTGGAGGAGGGGAGGATTGGAGGGAGGAAGAGGAGCAGTGGGGGGGGGGAGGAGGAGGAGGGGTGTGTTGTGGGAATGAGGGTGGGATGGGGAAGGGGAGAAGGGGATGGGAGAGAGGGAGGACAGAGGGGTTGGGGAGGGGGTGGGACGAGGGTGGAGGCGGGGAGGGGGTGGAGCTGGTTCGGGATTGGGGCGGGGATTCGGGTGGATGGGGCGGGGCCGATGTTGCTGCTCCGACCTGTCGGCTGGTGCGAGTGGCAGGCCGGCCGGCCGCTTCCTGCAGTGAAGCGTGTGACTCCTGGCATGGCGCTTCGGGAGGCCGGCAGGAAAGGGAGCTCGACAGCAGCGGCAGCTACAGCCCAGCGCCCGGGAAAAGCTGCGGCTGAGCGCCCGCTGCCTCCGCCCGGAATCGAGCGGCGTTGCCGGGCGCCATGGAGGCATTAAGCGGCGGCCGGGAGATCGAGTGGAGCGGGGTGGCGAGGCCGCTGGACCTCCTGGTCACCACATACCGGTTACCGCAGCTCGTCAGGCTGGAGAACGGTGAGAAAGGCCGGGGCCCCGGGCTGGCCTGAGCTGGGGAAGCGGGCAGAGGGAGCGAGTCCCCCATCCGCAGCGTCGGCCCGCCCGAGGGGACTCGGGTCACTGAGAAAAGCCGTAATCTCCAAATGTGAACCCACATTAATTAAAACTATTAGAAATATTAATGGTGAGGCTCTGGAGTCTGTTTGGTGCAGCTTGTGCCCGGACTCGTTGCGCAGCTTTCAAGCTGCCGACATTGCGAGTAATAAATAGAAGCATTAGGTTTAGGCTATATTGACATGGATTGTAGACTGACATCTCAACTTTACCATCGTTACGCGATTAATTGCTGGGAAATGTAGTGAAGGTGTCGAGCCATATGAAAGGGATGATTTGAGTCGTTCTAGTTTGGGAAGTAAACTGTGGACTGTGCTTTTAAATTCAGCGCAGAGACGAATTTTAACCCCATTAGTGAGTTGGGGGTCAGCTTGGTCAGTAGGTCTGTGCTCCTAGGCGGCATGTGAATGTTTGACAGAAAATGTCTTGTCAAATTACAATACTTTCAAATGCTTTAACATTGCTTTTTTTTTGTAACTGGTCTGCTGAATGAGAGTCTGATTAAGGTATAACCCGCAGGATATTTGGTAACTGAACCAAATACTAGTTTGCTAATAAATCAGTGTATTGCAGTCCAAAGGTGCAGGGTGTTGGTCTCTGCCGGAAATGGACGTTGTTGCCTGAAGATTGAGGTTTTTTTTTCTCTCTGGTCAGATGCCGTATTGTTTATGGTTCAAGTACAATCAATGCCACAGTGCAGTTCTAAATGTGAAATTAGTTAAAATGAATCCTCTTGAGGAAACAGTGTGGCCATTGATCAGCTGAAAGTAGATACAAGCCTGTTTTTCTTGAGCCAATCCAAGTTCAAAAGTTTGAAGATTGGAATGGCAAGGTCTATCTATAAGTCACTTTTAAGCATTAACATAGAAGCAAATTAGCTTGTCAGGTGCTGTTATTGTGCCTGGAGAAACAAACACCTGTAGTATTGTAGGGATTACAAGATTTTAACTGTAATAAGATCTACTGACTTTAAAAAATCACTTTTGAGGTGAAAAGCTAAATAAAATTAAAAACTAAATGATTGCCTGTTCTACAAGTTCAAACAAAAGTCCTAGTGACTAACAACCATGCTATGTTGTCATTCACTCTAAAGTTCACGTTCAAGAAGGGCAAAGTATTCAAAACTGAATCGCAATCCAAATTCAGAATGATTAAAATATGAGAAACTGTACAGTGATGTATATGAGCTTAACATTTTTAGATCATAGATTGGGTACTTTATTAACTAGGAACCCTGATTTCAGTTGTTTAATTTGAAACACAGCCCCCTATCCCTTTTCAGATTGTTTTGAATAATTTTAGTATGGTGGAAAAAAGGATTAATTGCCGGAATTACAGATCGTTTACTGCAGAGAAGTACTAGTTGCTTTAGAAAATTCTTATTTGAAGATGATGAGCTGGGAAAGGGTGTAGTGTGTATGCACTCTTGTGAAAACATTTGAAATGGAAGGATATAAAAGGAACTATATCAAGAAATGGAATTCAAGTGGATAAGTCTTGTTGAAAAGCTTGCGTTGGCACAGATCTAATGGGGGACGTCTATGCTGTAGTTTCTATGTAGCCTCTTTTAATAGATTTAATAGATTTTTCTAAATTCCTTGACAGCAAAAGTTTTTCAAAAACGCGAGCAATCATCTCAGTTGGTATCTACAAAATGATTGATTTGTGATTTGAACCCAAAGGTTAATACCCCAGTGCAGCATTAAACTGGGATAATTAATAATTTGAGTTATACATACTTTTTTTAAAAAAAATCAGTTTGAAGTGATTTTAGGTAGGCTTCAAAGTCCAGACAGGAGTGACTTTTTTTACTTTTCTGGCAGGAAGTTTTCAGAACTGAATCAGTGATTTTTACCATTCTCACTGGGGTCTCTTAAATATGTTATAGTTTGCATCTGAGCCTATTTCTTTAAAAAAAATGTGGGTTGTTCCTGCAGTTTTAGATTGACCAATAGGAAGCATGTTTGAATTTATTTTAAATGGGTTTACATCTTTTCCAGTTGGATGGAAATTAATGAAATGGGTTATACTTGTGTATAACTCTACAGGAGTAGCAGTTGCTTGAGATTTAGAATTATAATTATGATCTGGCAAGAGCAGCAACTGGGCTCATGATTTGCAATAATAATCAAAACTTATATAAATATTAGGGTTGTAGATAGGTGTCATAAAATGTTGATTGGTGTTTGACATAGTATCAATACTCCAGACCTCAAAGTAGAAGTGTGCATTCAAAACAAACATTAGAGTACCCCAAATAAGCTCCTGGACTATTTGCATATATATCCATTTACAAAAATTTATTTAATTCAAAGTAATTCCATAAGCAAATGGACAACTGACATGGCTGTTTTGTCATCTATAAATTGATATAGTTGGAAAAAGCATGAGCAATCCTACAGTATATAGATCCTCTAAGGATTTTAAGCTCTAATCTGGTCAACCTTTAAAAGTTTTTGGTCAGTGAAATTTACAACAGCTGTTAACATGGGTTTACAGTGTTCAGTACATGAAGATGCTGTGTAATCTGTTTATTTGATGTTTGCCCTTCAGGTCTGCCTAAAGGGCAAACATTTAAAAAATGGAAAATATTAAGGATAAATCAACTTAAAGATTCTCAGTTCCTGGCCAATTAACTTAATTTCTCTGCTTTGAGTCGGCGAATACATTTTCTTTAGGGCTTGTTAAACTGTCCTGTCAGATTATAAATGTAAAACTGTTCACTTCAACTTTTTGCAATATACATAACATGCAGTCTGTAGTTTAACGAGTAAGTATTTGCGAGTTGTTGTGGATAAATGATGAGCAGCAATTTCTCTTCAGATCATGTTTTCTGGCTAATGCCTGAAACATTTTGGAAATCTAGAGTTTCGCCTATGTTTAAAATATCAGCTTGGTTCATTTGAGATTTGGGTCAACACTCCACTTCGAGATAGGCAGAGTTAATATTTGAGAAATAATATAGATGAGACATCTATTAACTTGCTATCTCTATCCTTCTGCCTGGGCTGAGGCTCAGAAAGATAATTTTAGTAACTTTTCAAGAAACAAATTCAATGACTTGTGGATATTAAGTTCTGTCGAAGGGTCATGAGGACTCGAAACGTCAACTCTTTTCTTCTCCGCCGATGCTGCCAGACCTGCTGAGTTTTTCCAGGTAATTCTGTTTTTGTTTTTGTTGTGGATATTAAGGATTGATTTGGTTGTGAGCTTGAAGCTATTTTTGTGATAGCTGCTGAAATTGCCAATTTCTTAATGCATTGTCCTAGGAATAAAGTCAGACCTCCAATGATAAACCCTGTGCTACAGTTATTTACAGGGAAGGCCGCAGAAACCTCTGCTTGTGCATGCCTTGCAGGTAATAGCTATGTAGTTATTAACAAAAACAGAATTACCTGGAAAAACTCAGCAGGTCTGGCAGCATCGGCGGAGAAGAAAAGAGTTGACGTTTCGAGTCCTCATGACCCTTCAACAGAACTGAAAGCTGTTTTGTTTGTTGAGTGGTTGATCAAAATTATATTTTTAATTGGAATTGTTTTTGGTACTCTTGTTGGGCTTGTGTGAGAAAATTTGCATGATACCGTATATATAACTTGTTTTAAATCTGAGGTTAATTTGGCTGCTGGTCACTGGTTGATCTGATCATGCTCAAATGTGCCTGATCATGCTCTCTATGGTGAGTAGTCTAAAATTTTCACAGAATATTATTATAACATGTTCCCATGACTTTCCGTGAAAAGCTTCAGTTCAACAGGGAAATTAAGCACTTCATTTCATGTGCGTTGGTATTAGCTGGTGCTTTAAATATTTTGAAACTTTATATTTTTCTAAGTTATTTTGTTACTAGGGGAAATATTTGAGTGTTTTAGGGTATTTCTTGTTTTAAAAGGAAAAAAACAAAGATGATAAAAACTAATAGCCCAGAGGTGAACTGCATTAAAAACATTTTGGGTCTTTATGATTCTGGTGCATCAGGCCCGATGTGCTGTAAATGTCATGGATTGTAGTCAATAGCATCCATGCAGTCTCATAAAACTTGCGTTCCTTTCCAAACAAGTGTAACATGAATTAGCTTGCAGTTATGCAGAATCTTTCGCATCATCAGTATACCCTAAAGTATTCCACAGCCAAAGTGAATCACTTTTGTAGTTAGCCACTGTTGTAATGTAGAAAAACCTATTAATTCAGCTCATTACTGTTTTGTAAAGACATGAGCAAAGATGTTGGATCTGCAGTTATGAAGAATATTTCATTAGTAATATAAACGATTGTGTTTAGTGTTTTTTTAACTTCCTGTTCTTTGAACAAATCAAATGATGGCAGATATATATGTTAAATTGAGGACTCTGTGCCTGATTTCTACATGTTAAGAGCAAATTATCTCCACTGCTAATCACATTATGAAATGTATAACGTTTTGCAAATTGAACTGTACTTGGGACCAAGAGAGGGGGAGAGCAGCGAGACTTCATAAAGAGGCGTGAGGGGGAGAGTGCAGTGAGACTTCATAAAGAGTGCGAGAGGGAGAGGAGGAGACGATTGGTGAGTGACAGGTGAGTAAATACAGTTTAAGGTATGTCAGTGCAGCCATGTGGAATGGGCATCTTTAGGGATGTGGGAAGTCATGCAGGCACAAAGTGACTACATCTGCAGAAATTTGAGCTCCAAGTTGTGGAACTTGAGTGGCGTCTGGAGTCACTGTGGTGTATGCGCAAGGCTCAGGATTTCGTGGATAGCACATTTTAGAGAGGTGGTCACACCACAGCTAAGAAGTACATAGACAGTAAGGGAATGGATGACCATCAGAGTATCTAAGAGAAACAGGCAGCTCATGCAGGAATCCCCTGAGGCTATCTCGCTCTCTAACTGCTTTTCCATTTTGGTGAGCAAGATGGTTCCTCGGAAACTGCAGCAAGAGCCATGTCCGTGGCACCAAGGGTGGCTCCGTTGCACAGGAAGGGAGGAGTGCCAAAGTAACAAAAAACAAAAATACCTGGAAAACCTCAGCAGGTCTGACAGCATCTGCGGAGAGGGATACAGTTAACGTTTCGAGTCCATATGACTCTTCATCAGAACTAAGAAAAAAATAGAAATTGGGTGAAATATAAGCTGGTTGAGGGAGGTGGGACAGGTAAAGCTGGATAAAGGGCCAGTGATAGATGGAGGCAAAGAAGAGATTGCCAAAGATGTCATAGACAAAAGGACAAAGGGGTGTTGACGGTGGTGATATTAGCTAAGGAATGTGCTAATGGTGATATTAAGGGTAGAAAGCAGGACGAGCATGTGACAGCCCCAGTGGGGGTGGAGTGGGGGAGAAGGGATCGAAATAGGCTAAAAGGTAGAGTTAAAACAATGGATGGAAATACATTTAAAATTAATGGAAATGGGTTGGAAAAGAAAAATATATATATTTAAAAAATTATAAATTATTGGAAAAAGGGGTGGGTTGGAGGAGAGAGTTCATGATCTGAAGTTGTTGAACTCAACGTTAAGTCCAGAAGGCTGTAAAGTGCCTAGTCAGAAGATGAGGTGCTGTTCTTGCAGTTTGCGTTGAGCTTCACTGGAACATTGCAGCAGGCCAAGGATGGACATATGAGCATGAGAGCAGGGTGGTGTGTTGAAATGGCAAGTGACAGGGAGGTCTGGGTCATGCTTGCGGACTGACCGAAGATGTTCTGCAAAGCGGTCACCCAGTCTGCGTTTGGTCTCTCCAATGTAGAGGAGACTGCATTGGGAGCAGCGAATGCAGTAGACGAAATTGAGGGAAGTGCAAGTGAAATGCTGCTTCACTTGAAAGGAGTGTTTGGGCCCTTGGATGATGAGGAAGGATGAAGTAAAGGGGCAGGTGTTGCACCTTCTGCGGTTGCATGGGAAGGTGCCGTGGGAAGGGGTTGAGGTATAGGGAGTGAAGGAGGAGTGGACCAGGGTGTCCCGGAGGGAACGATATATTCCTGGAGGGAAGCTATAGTAGTTGGGGATTCCATAGTTAGAGGAGCAGACAGGCATCTCTGTGGCTGTAGATGTGACTTCAGCATGGCATGTTGCCTCCCTGATGCCAGGGTCAAGGATGCCACAGAGCGGCTGCAGGACATTCTTTTGGGGGAAGGGTGAACAGCCAGAGGTTGTGGCCCACATTGGCACCAATGACATAGGTAGGAAAAGGGATGAAGCCCTGAAAGCAGATTTTGGGGAGTTGGGAAGGAAATTGAAAAGCAGGACCTCAAGATCAGTAATCTCAGGATTGGTCCCAGGGCCATGTGCTAGTGAGCATAAGAATATGAAGATTGAGCAGTTCAACATGTGGCTGGACAAATGGAATAGGAGGGACAGCTTTAGATTTCTGAGGCACCGGGATCGGCTCTGGGGCAGGTGGGGCCTGCACAAGAAGGATGGGTTACATCTTAGCAGAACTGGGACTCTTCTTCGTGGGGAGGTTTGCTACTGCTGTTGGGGAGGGTTTAAACTAGATTGGCAAGGGGATGGGAACCTGGGGGAAATTCAGAATGCAGAGGAGAAAAACTGGCAGTGGGAAGTAGTGAAGTATCAGCTGATAATGAAGATATACCAGAGTTAAATCAAGGTAGATGGAATACTTGGAGCGTTTGATAGAATTAGTGTAGGCAATAGTAAGTCTTTAGATGGGATCAGAATAAGGGTGAAAGTAAAAAAGCCTAAATCAGGGCTAATGCGTATGTATGTGAAGGCACGGAGTGTGGCTAATAAGATTGCTGAACTGCAGGCATAGGTTGACAAATGTAATTATGACATTATTGCTATAACAGAGACCTTGTTCAAAGAAGGGCAGGATTGGGTGTTAAATATTCCTGGGTACAACGTGTTTAAAAGAGAAAGGAAAGGAAGAAATGGGGTGTGGGGGGGGTGGGGGTGGTTGGTGTGGGTGGGGAGGGGGGTGGGCGGTGGGGTGGTTGGTGTGGGGGGGTGGGGAGTGGCTATATTAATTAGAGATGGTATTATAGTACTGGAGAGAGAGGATGTTCCAGAAGGGTCAAGAACGGAATCTGTCTGGCTAGAGGTAAGGAATGAAAAAGGTGCAGTAACATTGATTGGTGTAGAATACAGACCACCAACTAGTGGAGGGGATGGGAAGAAACAAATTAGCAAAGAAATTACAGAGAGGTGCAAGAATTATAGAGTAATCATAATGGGGGACTTCAATTATCCAAATATAGACTGAGATAGGAATAGTACAAAGGGACATAAGGGTTCCTGGAATGTGTTCAAGATAGCTTTCTGCAGCCGTACGTTTCTAGCACAACGAGAGGGCATGCACTTTTGCACCTGGTTCTGGGGAATGAGTTGGCACAAGTGGATCAGATATCAGTGGGAGAGCCTCTACGGGACAGTGATTATTGTATCATAAGGCTTAGGTTAATCACAGAAAAGGACAGGGAACAATCCAGAGCAGGAATAATTAATTGGGGGAAAGCCAACTTTGGGTGAGAATGCATCTGAGTCGAGTGAGTTGGAATCAGATGTTGGCAGAAGAGAAATTGGTTGAACAAAAGGCCACCTTCAAAGAAAAAGTATTGCAGGCAATGTCAAGGTATATTCCCTTGATAGAAAAGATAGGACAAATAAATCCAGAGCACCCTGGATGACGAGGTAAAGATGAAAAGGAAGAAGTGTGCATTTGACAGATGTCAGGTAGAAAATACAATGAAGAATCTAGCTGAATATAGAAAGACCAGAGGGAAAGTGAAAAAACTAATAAGAAAAGCAAGAAGAGAGTATGAAAAGAGGCTGGCAACGAATATTAAAGGAAATCCCAAGCATGTACATAATAAAAGGCTGGTAAAAGAGAGTAGGGTTGATCGTGGACAACAAAGGGTACTTGCATGTGGAGGCTGGAGAAATAGCAGAAGTGTTGAACAAGTACTTTACATCTGTCTTTACAAAGGAAGAAGATGCTACCCAGGCTGAAGTGAGAGAGGTGGTAACTGGTACAAGAGAAGAACTTACAGTTGAGAGGCAGGAGGCGCTGGAAAGGCTATCTTTACTTAAAACAGATAAGGTACCAGGACCAGATGAGATGCATCCAAGGGTACTGAGGGCAGTGACAGTGGAAATTGCAGAGGCACTAGTGATAATCTTCAGTCTTCCTTAATCACAGGGGAAGTACCAGATGGAGAATTGTGAATGTTACACCCTTGTTCAAAAAGGGGTGCAAGGATGAAGCTGGCAACTATAGACCAGTCAGTTTGACTTTAGTGGTAGGGAAACTTCTGGAACTATAGTACGGGATAAAATCAATAATCACTTAGACAAGTGCAGGATAATTAAGGAAAGCCAGCATGGATTCATTAAGGGAAAATCGTGTTTAACTAACTTGCTGGAGTCTTTTGAAGAGGTAACAGAGAAGGTTGATAAGTGAAACACTGTTGATATGGTGTATATGGATTTTCAAAAAGCATTTGATACAGTGCCATGCAACAAACTTGAGCAAAATTCTAAGTCATGGAATAAAAGGAAAAGTAGGCACTTGGATACAAAATTGGCTGAGTGACAGGGAACTAGAGTAGTGATAAATAGTTGTTTTTCAGATTGGAGGAAAATTTGTATTGGAGTTCTCCGGGGTCAATGTTGGGACCCTTACCCTTCCTGCTAAATATTAACGACCTAGATTGGGGTGTGCAGGGCATGATTTCAAAATTTGCAGATGATACGAAGATTGGAAATGATGTCAGCTGTGATGAGGATAGTCTTGAACTTCAAAAGGACATAGACATGTTGGTAAATTGGGCAGACAAATGGCAGATGAAGTTCAATGCAGAAAAATGAGAGGTGATTCAGTTTAGCAGGAAAATATGGTGAGACAGTATAAAATAAAGGGACAGTCTAAAGGAGGTGCAGGAACAGAGGGACCTTGGTGTATATGTACATTGAAGGTGGCAGGGCCTAACGAGAGCAGTTAATAAAGCATATAGTTTCTTGTACTTAATGCCCCTATTAATGAAGCCTAAGATCTTTACTTCTTTAGGTCATGTTAAATTTGTATAAGACATTAGTCAGGCCTCATCTGGAGTACTGCATCTAGTTCAGGAAGGATGTGAAGGCATTGGAGAGAAGCACTGAGGGGATTCACAAGAATGATTCCAGGCATCAAGAACTGTTGCTATGAGGATAGATTGGAGAGATCGGGGACTCTTTTCCTTGGAGAAAAGGCTGTGACGAGATTTGATAGAGGTATTTAAGATCCTGAGTGTTACGGTCAGGGTAAATAGTGAAAAACTATTCTCACTCGAGAGCATCAAGGACTAGAGGGAACAGATTCAAAACAATTGGCAAAAGGAGTAAATGTGATGTGAGGAAAAAGTTTTTCACCCAAAGGGTGATTGGAGTCTGGAATAAACTACCTGAAAGGAGGCAGGTTTGACTGAGGTATTCAGAAGGAAATTGATTGCTACCTGAAAGTAAATAATGTGCAAGGTTACGGGGATTAGGCAGGAGAGTGGGACGAGGTGGAATCTCTTCCAGAGAGCCAGTGCAGACTCGATGGGCTGAATGGCCGCCTCCTGCACTCTAAAGATATTGAGATCCCTAATTACCCTTGAACTGAGTGGTATGCTAGGCCATTTCACAAGATAGTTAAGAGTCACCCACATTTATCTGAGTCTGGACTCATATGTAGGCCAGACCAGGTAAGGATGACAGATTTCCTTCCCTAAAGGGTGTTAGTAAACCAGATGGGTTTTTATGACAATCGATGATAGATTCATTGTCACTATTACTGATACGAGCTTTCAATTCCAGATTTATTAAGTGAATTCAAATTCCACCAGCTGTCTTGGTGAGGTGAGTGACTGCCCTTGACATCAAGGCAGCATTTGACTGAGTGTGGCATCAAGAAGCCCTAGGAGTCAATGGGAATGAGGGTGTAACCTCTCTGCTGGTTGGAGTCATACCTAGCACAAAGGAAGATGGTTGTGGTTGTTGGGGGTCAATCACCTTAATTCCAGGACATCACTGCAGGGGTTCCTCAGGGAAGTGTCCTAGGCCTAATCATCTTCAACTGCTTCATCAGTGATTTTCCTTCCATCATAAGGTCAGAACTGGGCATGTTTGCTGCTGATTGCACAATGTTCAGCACCATTTGCAACTCCTCAGATACTGAAGCAGTCTAGATCCAAATGTAGCAAGACCTGGACAACATCCAGGCTTGTAATATTTGTACTACACAAGTGCCAGGCAATGACCACTTCCAACAAGAGAGAATCTAACCATTGCCCCTTGACATTCAATGGCACTACCATTGCTAAATCCCCCACTATCAACTGGACTGGCCATATAAATACTGCAGCTACAAGAGCAGGTCAGAAGCTAGGAATTCTGTGGTGAGTGACTCACCTTCTGACTCCCCAATGCCTGTCCACCATCTGCAAGGCACAAATCAGAGTGTGATGGAATACTCTACATTTGCCTAGATGAATGCAGTTCCAACAACGCTCAAGAAGCTTGACACCATCGAGGACAAAGCAAGCAGCCTGCTTAATTGGCAGCCCAGCCACAAACATTCACTCCTACCACCACCTGATGCACAGTGGCAGCAGTGTGTACTACCTACAACAAAAATACCTGGAAAAACTCAGCAGGTCTGACAGCATCTCCGGAGAGGAATACAGTTAACGTTTTGAGTATGACTCTTCAATAGAACTAAGGAAAAATAGAAAAGAGATGAAATATAACTGGTTTAAGGGGGGGAGGGGTGTGGTAGAATAGGTAGAGCTGGATAGAGGGCCAGTGATAGGTGGAGATTGCCAAAAGATGTCATAGACAAAAGGACAAAGAGGTGTTGACAGTACTCTCTACAAGATGAAACTCAAGTTCTGTCGAAGGGTCATGAGGACTCAACGTCAACTCTTTTCTTCTCTGCCGATGCTGCCAGACCTGCTGAGTTTTTCCAGGTAATTCTGTTTTTGTCTCTACAAGATGGACTGCTGGAAGTCACCAAGGATCCTTAGACAGCACCTTGCAAACCCTTGACTGCCACCATATAGAAGGACTAGGGCAGTTGACAAATGGGCACACCACCACCTGGAATATTCCCCTCCAAGCCATTCACCATCCTGACTTGGAAATATATCGTTGTTCATTCACTGCTGCTGGGTCAAAATCCTGGAACTCTCTCCCTAACAGCACTGTGGGTGTAATTACAGCTCATGAACTGCAGCAGTTCCAGAAGGCAGCTTCCCACCACCATCTCAAGGACAATTAGGGATGGGCAATAGATGCTGGCCCAGCCAGCAATGCCCTCATCCCATGAATGAATAAAAACAAAATTTGAACCCATGTCCCCATAGCATTAAACCGGACCCTTGGATTATTAGTTTAGTGTCATTACTGTTACACACCGATCTGCCCATGTTATGGAACAAAAGTCATAAAGAGTGGTAATGGTTGTAGCAAAGAAACTAAGCATTTGTCCAAGAGTGAGTGTGAATAGCAGAATAATAAACAGTTCTGTCTGAAGATTTCATCAGTTGTGTACAATATGTTTATTCAGTACCCAGGTAGGAAATTAGAAATAATTACAGTAATTACATTAGACTTGTATGTTTAAAAAAATCATGTTTTGTTTTTGACAAATGTACTTTCTCAAGCTAGAATTGGCAAATCTTTAGCTGATGTTCTTGCAGCTCCTGATTGAGTTCTACCACTGGGCAGAATGGAGATTCAGACTTTTGATTTTCTGATGCAAATCTGAAATTATTAAAGCCATCACTTTATAATAGAAGAACTGAAGTGACTGTAACCCATATTGTTAATCTGTAAGATTGAAGTCATATAATTTGAATAACCTCCAGCTGCTAAATATAAAATAGTCACTAAAATCCAATAGGAAATTTTTCGGTAACAAAGTTTTTCTCAAGAGTGGCAGAATGTAGAATCAGGAACAGTTGAGGCAATTAGCGAAGGTGCATTTAAGGGACAGCTCGATAAGCACAGGAAGGGAAAAGGAACAGAAGGATTATACGGATAGGGTTAGATGGAGAGAGGATGGCATGCGGCTCTTGTTGAACATGTACAGCATAGATCACCTGGGCTGAATGGTCTATTTCTGAGCTAAATTATCACTGTATTGCTGAATTCAAATTGTTGGATAGTTATTTTAAGCGTGAATCACTTTGAATTTTCATGAGTCCGCTGCATGTGCATAATAAACTGAGACGGATGATTGTCATTGAAATATCTTCCAACTATAAAGAAGCTGGTGATTTTATCTGATCCCTTTACTAATGAAGATTACATTTTCTTCACAGGGGAAACTGTGGAAGGGATTCGAGAAAATGATTTGGTTTTGCTTCATTCCTGTCGACAATGGACAACTATTACTGCTCACAGCTTGGAAGAGGGTCATTATGTGATAGGACCAAAAATAGAGATTCCTGTTCATTATGGAGGTAAGACGCGAATAAACAGACTTGCTTTTCTGGTGGAAGCAGTCTGTTTAGTGCATAAGATTGTATGAAATAGGAGAGGGAGTTTTTGACATTGTTTGACCATGAATATATCAGGAATTTTTCTCTTTATGAGAAAAATCAAAATCTATTCCTGCTACACTACTGTGAGAGTTGCCAGAATCTTGCTCAAGAAGAACATTTTTAATTGACTCAACAACTTTTTGGGAAGAAAATTTTAGATTTTCTTGACAAGGTAGTTGATTAAAAAAGCACTAATTTTTGATGCTATTCCGATCAGATACATATAGTCTACATTAACGTCTACAAATATAATGTTCCTAAGGAATAGAGCTTCTGTTTTGAATTTGGTTCTTGACATAACAGTGATCCTGCACTATGTACTATGTATGTTGACATACAGGATCCTCAAAGAAGCTTTGTGTGTGAGACATGGATAGAATAGCTTAATGTAATTCTGCCTATCATTTTAAACAAAAGTTACTGTCAACATAATCCTGATATGCTAGCAGAGCAACTAGCTTGGATGGAGGCAGATTAAGCAGACTGTCGTACTTTTACCGAGGTTTTCCACCCATGGTCATTGACAGGGCCCGTGTCTGGCCCATCTCCCGCGCATCCGCCCTCACGCCTTCTCCTCCTTCCCAGAAACATGATAGGGTCCCCCTTGTCCTCACTTATCATCCCACCAGCCTCCGCATTCAAAGGATCATCCTCCGCCATTTCCGCCAACTCCAGCATGAGCCACCACCAAACACATCTTCCCTTAACCCCCCGGCGGCATTCCGTAGGGATCGTTCCCTCCGGGACACCCTGGTCCACTCCTCCATCACCCCCTACTCCTCAACCCCCATCTATGGCACCTCCCCATGCCCACGCAAAAGATGCAACACCTGCCCCTTCACTTCCTCTCTCCTCACCGTCCAAGGGCCCAAACACTCCTTTCAAGTGAAGCAGCATTTCACTTGTATTTCCCCCAACTTAGTCTACTGCATTCGTTGCACCCAATGTGGTCTCCTCTACATTGGAGAGACCAAACGTAAACTGCGCGACCGCTTTGCAGAACACCTGCGGTCTGTCCGCAAGAATGACCCAAACCTCCCTGTCGCTTGCCATTTTAACACTCCACCCTGCTCTCTTGTCCACATGTCTGTCCTTAGCTTGCTGCATTGTTCCAGTGAAGCCCAACGCAAACTGGAGGAACAGCACCTCATCTTCTGACTAGGCACTTTACAGCCTTCCGGACTGAATATTGAATTCAACAACTTTTGATCTTGAACTCCCTCCTCCATCCCCACCCCCTTTCTGTTTCTTCCCCCTTCCTTTTGTTTTTTCCAACAATTTATATAGATTTCTCTTTTCCCACCTATTTCCATTATTTTTAAATCTTTTATGCCCCGCTAGTCTTTCCACCCCACCCCCACTAGAGCTGTACCTTGAGTGCCCTACCGTCCATTCTTAATTAGCACATTCGTTTAGATAATATCACTAACTTCAACACCTCTGTGTTCTTTTGTTCTTTTGTCTGTGACATCTTTTGATTATTTGCTCCTTTCATATCATTATTTGATTACTTGCTTGTCCCTACAACCACCCCCCCCCCCCCCCCCCACCCCGGCAACCACCTTAAACCAGCTTATATTTCACCCCTCTCCTTATATTCACTCAGTTCTGTGGAAGGGTCATAAGGACTTGAAAAGTCAACTCTTTTCTTCTCCGCCGATGCTGCCAGACCTGCTGAGTTTTTACAGGTAATTCTGTTTTTGTTTTGGATTTCTAGCATCCGCAGTTTTTGTTTTAATTTTTATTTTTATGTCATACTTTTCTGCCTGCTGCAACCTGATTTCATTTCTTAGACAGCAGCAATGAACTTGCTAAATATTAGCTGTGACATTAGCCTGGATATTTTTCGTGGCTGGTGCTGAAGGAGAAGAATTTAATTCTAAATAGTGCCAGCATTATAGTTACTTTACATATGTTCACACCTGTTTTCTTTTAAAAAAAAAATCTTTGTGTTTCTCAAGATAGAAATGTTACTGCTGGGAAATAACGCATTTCTATTCCACTCACCCAGTGGCAGCATCAAGCACTTCATGTTGCACTTATCTACATTAGATGCAGAATAAATCTTCTTGTATCCCCAATACCTCAGTGAATTAATTCCCACTGCAGTAATACAACATTCCCTATTTCCCACCTCAGCCATGAAGTTAGGGATTGGGGAATAAATCTGCCCAAATTCATCTCATAGAGAATTCTTTTAGCCAGCAGAATTTCATCACATTGTTTCAGCTTAAATTTGCTGCGGTTCTCACTCTAGAAATGGGTGTTAATTGCAGTAGTTGTTTTTAACAGTCCTGAGTGGCATCAACATGAAGTAAAAATTAAATTTGCTGAGTTACCAAAATTCATTTCTTAAAACATTCTTAGCTTGCTCTTTTCATGGATCTTTGAGATGTGCTGGGCTGATTAGGGGTGAGCAGTTGCTGTCAGACTAACTTCAGTGATAGAATATATGTAAGCAATCTGGGTTCTGCCCCTTCTGAAAGGAATCTATTGTAGTCTGAAGCATTTTCCTCACTTGACAAGCTGGTAACATATGTGGTTTAAGATCACCATCTCACTCTGCATCTTCATTATGTTTTTCCCTTACAGCTAGCAATGGTTATATTGCAAGGATTTCATCACAGATTATGGGACTGTTGTAGTTTGCTAAATTGTACTAACTCTAAAGTTAATGCATTGGGGACTAATTTTATAGTTAGGATATTTGATATCAAGGTGATTTGTTGAGCTATAGGAAACTGGTGAATGCTGTATTTGTTGAATTGCATTTGTTGCACCTTGCAGAGTTGATTTGTAAAAGTAAATGGCAATAAGGATAATATGATATTGTCTGCTGTCTTTTGATTACTGTTATGGCAGTTAATTGGAAACATAAATCATTTTAATTATCACAATTGACCAGCCAAAGTCTTTTGTTAATATGACAGTTGTTCTGTAACCTATTCTAGGATAGTTAAAAACTGTTGACAGTTAACAAGGGTGAAGTAGCATAGTGGTTATGTTACTGGACCAGTAAGTAATTCAGAGGCCTGTACTAATGATCCAAAGGCATGAGTTCAAATTCCACCATGGCAGCTGGGGTATTTCAAAATTAGTTAATTAAATAAATCTGGAATAAAAAAGCTGGTATTATAAATGGTGACCATGAAATTACTTCGTTGTTTTTAAAAATATCTGGTTTTCTAATGTCCTTTAGGGAAGAAAATCTGCTTATCCTTTCCTGGTCTGGTCTGCATGTGACTGCAGACCTGCAGTATTGTGATTGACTTCTCTCTGAATTGGCCCAGCAAGCTACCTTGGTTGCATCTCAGGGGCAATTAGAGATGGGCAATAAATGATGACCATGCCAGCAATGCCCACACCCTGTGAATAAATGAATAAAACAAATCACAGCACATCAAAATGAAAAGAAACATGATTTGATCTGAGTCATATATGATTTTATTTGCTGAAAATCTCTTGATTTTGCTAATTTGAGCTGTATTTCAGTGTCAGTTTACGCCATCTCTTAGCTGTATTCTGAGAAGTGGCAAATAATAGTGTTTGGAGGAGTTAACATGCTGCTGGAATAGAATTCATTTTACATAACTATGCCTTTATCTGAGTCACATTTCACACAGTGGAAATTTTACATTTAATCCTGTATATTGCTAATTGATCTTATTTTCTGATATTCATCGTTGGCCATCCCTCAAGGATGCATCTACATCAGGTTCGTGAGTTTCTGCCTTGGGACTTCATGTGACTGAACAGGCTGATTCTTGACTCACATTTTTGAGCACATAGGGCAGGATATCCCATGAGTAGTAGGATCCAGACTGCAGGGTTTGTTTCTGTTTCTTTTGTTCTCTACCTTATTAAGCTGTTGTGATTCAAAACGTGATGCAGCTTTATGGACAAGTTGTCACCATTTTGAATGATAGTAAGTGCCTCCTAGTCATTAATATCAATGCTGCTGTGCTTCAAGGAGAACTTGAGTGCCTTTTTTTTTGTCCCTTCCTGAAACATCGGCCATTTGAGAATTGAGAAGTCAGGACCTGGTAGGGGAGGGCGATGGTTTTTGACCATCTGGGCATGGTGACCTGTCTACTGAAGTTGATTTTGCTGGAGTTTTGCCAGAAAGCTGTGGATTTGGCTTCAAGAAGGACTCCAGTGTTTGCTCGATGGTCCTCCCATTGAATCCGAAGGATGCGGCTGAGGCATTGCTGGTGGACTTTCCCTAACATTCTTATGTGTTGCAGATACACAGTCCAGGCCTTGACTGCATTGCAGGCGTGTGGTGATGACGGCTGCTCTGTACATTAGGACTTTTGTTGACTTGAGGTCTTTGTTGTCAAACACTCGCTGGCACAGCTGATCCAGTGTTGGATCTCCTTGCCAAATTGAGAAAGGTGGTTGCCAAGGTATGAGAAGTGTGCAACGCATTCCAGAGTGTCTCTTTCAACATATTTGGGGGGTGGAATATTTGACTGACCAGGCGTGGGTTGATGTTAGTTTTGTTCTGGCAATGTTCAAGGACAGGCTGAGTTTCTTGTCTGCAGAATTGAAGGGATCGAGAGTTGTTTGCAAATCTGGTGCAGAGTGGGTGATGACACTGTAGTCTTCTGAAAACTGTAGATCATGTGTGTCTATGGTGGTCATTTTAATTTTGACATAGAGGTGACTGAGGTTAAAGAGCTTTCCATCTATGCGGTATTTAATGCTGACACCAGAGGGCAGTTGACCTTTGAGGTGAATAATCATTTTCTGGTAAATTGTAAACCATATGGAGGCTATCACACAACGGCCTGGATTTTGAAGGCATCTGTTTCAGACCTCCTCAAGACAATTACAGTCATATCATCATGAAGTAATTGCATGATTGTGATGAAGTTTCTTGAACTCCAAGTCTTTGGAGCACAATCCACAGAGCCTCACAGATTACTGAGTCAAATGCTTTGGTTGATGAATGAAATCAAGAGTCCCTGTCTTGTTCTCGACATTTTTCTTGGATTTACCTGGCAACAAAGACTATGTTATCACGGAGTGCAACTAGTTGTAGAGTGTGAACTTGGGAAATTTGGTGAGTGAGGGAATTAAGTGCAGTGAGGGAGGAGGGAAACAAGTTGGTGAGTATTTCGCTCATTTATCATTCGAAATTCATGAAATTTATGAGTAATTGTAAGGTTTCATTAGTAGTAAGGTTTACTATCAGTAGTAAAGTAAGTTCGCTACCTCAGAGTGCAGTGGATGCCAGGACGCTGAATAAATTTAAGGAGGAGATAGGCAGATTTTTAGTTAGTAACGGGTTGAAAGGTTATGGGGAGAGGGCAGGAAATTGGAGTTGAGGCTGAAATGAGATCAGCCATGATCGTATTGAATGTTGGGGCAGGCTCGAGGGGCTGAATTGCCTACTCCTCCTAGTTCTCATGTAAAGCTCAAGGAAATAGTAGGGTTTATTAATAAAATAATAAAAATAATACATTAATTAACACTTAATAAAGATGATGGGGAGGTACTGTGTTGCAACTGCAGAATGTGGAAGTTCTGGGCACCATTGTGATCTAGGACAAACATGTCTGTACTAAGTGTCAGCGGCTTGAGGAGCTTTGGCTCAGAGTCATGGAGTTGGAGGCTAAGCTCCAAACACAGGAGGGGGCAAGTTACCAGGACACTTTATTCCAGGAGGCAGTCACACCCCTTAGCATCTTCTGATTCGGTCGGGGGCAGGAGGGTGTGACTGCAAGTGATGCTGGTAAGGGGATCGAGAAGAGGCAGATGCCCTTACAATTGTCTAACAGGTTTGAGGTTTTTACAGCTTGAGGGGGTGAAATCAGGTTTTGCACATTGGATGAGTGAACTGGTAGTGGTACAGGAAGCCATTCAGTTGGGGGAGTTAATAGGTATGTAGTGGTAGTAGGGGACCATACAGTTGGGGATGGACACAGTTCTGTGCAGCTGAGTGTCCATATGGTTGTGTTACCTGTCCAATGCCAAGGTTCAGGACATCTGCATGGGGCTGGAGAGGAACTTGCAATGGATTCAAGAGGACCCAGTTGTCATCGTTAATGTTGGTACCAATGACGTAGATAGGATTAGGAAAGAAGTATGAGCAACTAGGGGCTAAATTAAAAAGCAGAACCTCAAAGGTAGTAATCTGTGGATTATTACCTTGGACATGAGCAAATTGGTGTAGGGTAAATAAGGTTTAGATGAATGCGTGGCTCAAAGACTGGTGTGGGAGAAATGGGTGTTGATTCATGGGGCACTGGCTCCAGTATTGGGGAAAGTGGAAACTGGACCATTGGGATGGGCTTCACCTGAGCCTTGTTGGGACCAGTGATCTGGTGAGACATAAAAATAGGGTGGTAGAGAGGGCTTTACACTAAATAGTGTGGGGAAAGGATCCTCTGAAAGGAGATGTAGTAAAATCAAATGGTAACAATGAGGTACTCGGGCGGGATAATGATTTAGGTGAAGATAACCAGAGTGTGGCAGAAAGGGACAGAAGGCACATATTTAGTGCTCCAGCAGATAAGGCCAGAGATTGCAAAAATGGTGAAAAGACAGAGTTAAAGGCTCTGTATTGGAATACATGCAACATTCATAACAAGATGGATGAATTGTTAGTCCAAATAGAAATAAATATGTATGGCCTGATAGCCATCATGGAGACATGGTTATAGGGTGACCAAGGCTGAGACCTGAATATTGAAGGGCATTTGACATTTTGAAAAGATAGAAGCTAGGAAAAGGTGGTGGGGTGGCTCTGTTAATTAAGGATGATATTAGTACAGTCGTGAGAGGTGACAGCTTGAAAGACCAAGATGTAGAATCAGTTTGAGTAGAGATAAGAAATAGTAAATATGAGGTCACTTGTGGGAGTTGTTTACGGGCCCTTTAACAATATTTACACTGTAGGACAGAGTATGCAGGAATAAATAAATGGTGCATGTAAGAAAGGCACCACAATAATCATAGGTGACTTGAATCTACAAATAGATTGGGCGAATCAGATTGGCAAAGGTAGCCTGGAAAATAAGTTCATAGTGTATGCAAGATAATTTCTTATTGCAGTACATTCTTGAGATAAGCAGGGAGCAGGCTATTTTAGACCTGGTAATGAGCAGTGAGACAAGATTAATCAATAACCCCATGGTAAAGGAGCCAATGGGGGACAGCAGTCATAGCATGATAGAATTTCATGTTCAATTTAAAGGGGTAAAGTTTGGGTCTAAGACTTGGGTTTTGGGTTGGCAAACTAATTAGTGGAGTGCCACAGGGATCAGTGCTGGGGCCTTAACTAGTTATGATCTATATTAATGACTTGGAAATGTATGGTACCTAGATTGCCGATGACACCAAGATAGGTAGGAAAGTAAGTTGTCAAGAGGAGGTAAAGAGCCTACAGAGGGATGTAGATAGGTTGTGGGTGGGAAATAGATTGGCAGATGGAGAACAATGTGGGTAAATGTGAACTTGTCTACTTTGACAGGAAGAATAGGAAATCAGTATACTATGTGACTGGGGAGAGATTGCAGCACTCGGTGGTACTGAAGGATCTGGTGTCCAGGTACAAAAGTTAGAGTGCAGGTACAGCAAGAGATTAGGAAGACAAATAGAAAGTTTCAGTTTATTGCAATGGGAATGGAATATACAAGTAGAAAGGTTTTACTGCAGCTGTACAGGCCCTTGTTGGGGGTGCATATGGAGTGCTGTGTACAGTTTGTTCTCTTTATTTGAAAAATATATAATTGCTGTTCAGAGAAGGCTCACTCATCATGTTCCTGGGATGAAGTCCTTATCTTATGAAGAAAGGTCGAACAGGTTGGGTCTATATCCATTGGAGGTGAGAAGAATGAGAGGCAATTTTATTGAAACATAAGATCCTGACTCGATAGGGTGGATGTTTCCTTGTGGGGGAGACTAGAACCAGGGAAAATAAGAGAAGAGAACATTAAGAATTAAGAGGTCCACCATTTGAGATAGAGATGAGGAGAAAGAGTGTCGTGAGTCTGTGTAATTCTCTTCCCAGAGAGCAGTGTCATTAAATTTATTCAAGGATAAGATAGATTTTTGATAGACAAGGGAGTCAAGGGATATGGGAGACAGACAGGAAAGTGGGGTTGAGACCACAGGTCAGCCATGATCTTATCGAATGGCGCAGCAGGCTCAAAAGGCCGAATGGCCTCTCCTGCTCCTAAGCCCTATGTTCCTAAGAATCATTATAAATATTTAAATGTATTCCTGCCTGTGATATTTCCCAGAACAAGTCTTTTAATCATACATGCAAGCAGACATTTATGGTGCTCTGCATTTTATACTGCTGGTCTCGTGGTGACATGAGGGATTTGACTTGGAATTGTATTTATTGACCTGATGTGCTATTTTTTTCCTCTGCAAAAGTGTTGGTTTCATCTGTAGTAGGTGAATGGTATCAGTTGCTTTTGTACTGTAGGATGGGATGAAATCAACTTTGAAAGAGCTTGTAAAATTTTTGAGGATCTCGTCTCCCACTCATTGTCAATTTTTAAGAATGATTTTTAAATCCGTAGGCAGTATTTTGTGGGTTCTAACAATGTTTGCCTAAGTAGCTTGAAAGTGGATGTTGTGGTTAAATTCTTATCTAAGTTCTGGTAGTATCTGTGGAGAGAGAGAGAAACAGAGTTAATGTTTCATGTCTGTGACCTTACATCAGAATAGTGCACCAGTACAATGCAGTTTTAAGTGAACTTGACCGAAATAAATTAGACCATAAATATTGAGTAGATTAGTTGAGTTTATCTGTATTTATTTTTTTCTTCAAGTACTTATACATTCTAATAAACTCCTATAGAGCAGTTTGATTAAGAACAAACATGTTAATTGATGTACATTTCTGTTTCAGTAAATAGATTTTCATTCGATCGTATAAAAGAGATGTAGGTGGCATTGTTTATCAAGTATATTAAGATTCAAAAATGGGTGAGTCTTTTAGAAAAATAATTTTGTTTGAATGCTTATTAATATTGTTGCATCAAATTATGAGAGCGGGGTTACAGGAAGCTCATGACAGCACCTGGCAAACCCACAACCTCTGGCACCAAGAAAGGCAAGAGCAGCAGATGCATGGCAACATCATATCCAAGCTCCCCTCCATCTCACACACCATTGAGACTTAGAAATATCTCACTGTTCTTTGATCCTTACTTGGCTAAATTGCTGGAATTCCCTCTTGAACGGCACATTGGGAGTACCGTCACCACGTGGACTGCAGTGGTTCAAGAAGGTGGCTCACTGAGACTGCCTTGAGTAGTTAGAGGTGGCAGTAAATGCTGGGTTTGCCTTCGATGCCCACATCCCATGAATAAAAAAAGGAAGAGATGAGGATTATGAGTTTGTGCATTTGAACTCCAGCTCTGATTCTATTGTTTATTTGAGATAAACCGGACAGGTGGCTGAGGTGGTGGTGGGGGACCATTTTAGTGATAGCGACCACAACATGGTACTATTTAAGCTTGTTATGGACAAAGAAATAGACAAGTTGCAAAAAAATGTTTTGGACTGGGAGACAGTGGATTTTAGTAAAATAAGGCAGGATCTGGCCAAGGTAGACTGGGAACAGCTACTTGTGGGGAAATCTACAGAGGAGGTGGGGTGGGGGTGGCGGGGGGTGGGGGTGGGACGTGGGGGATGGGGGGTGGGGGGGGGGGGTCAAAAAGGAAATGGGGAGGGAACAGGTTCAGCATGTTCCCTCTAGGGTGGTAGGAAGGACTAACAAGCCCAGGGAACCATGGATGACCAGAGATATTCAGGTTATGATGAGAAGGAAAAGAGGCTTTTAGCAGGTACAAGGGAAGCAAATCAGCGGAGGCATTAGTGGAGTACAGAAAGTGCAGGGTGGAGCTTAAGAAAGCAACTAGGAGAACAAAGAGGTGATATGAGAAAGCTCTGGCTGGTAAAAGTAGGGAAAATCCCAAGATATCCTATAAGTTTATCAATGGGAAGAGGATAACCAGGGAAAGAGTAGGGCCCATTAGGGACCAAGGGAGCAATCCATGGGTGGAGCCAGAGGACATCGCTAAATTGTTGAATGAATATTTCACATCCGTCTTCACCAGAGAATGAGGATGAAGTTAACAAACTCGAGAGAGACTGCGAGTCTCTTAAGCAAATTGATATAGGGAGTGACAAGATATTGGAGGTGTTGGCAGACTTAAAAGTGGATGAATCTCCAGGTCTGGATGATTTGTGTCCCAGACTGCTAAGGGAGGCAAGGGAGGAGATCGCAGGGGCTCTGACTCAAATTTTTAATTCCTCTCTGGCCACGGGGGAGGTGCCAGAGGACTGGAGAACAGCTAATGTGGTTCCGCTATTTAAGAAGGGTTGTAGAGGAAAGCCAGGAAACTACAGATCAGTGAGTCTCACGTCAGTGGTAGGAAAACTATTGGAAAAAAATTCTGAAGGAAAGAATCTATCTCCACTTGGAGAGGCAAGGTTTGATCAGGGATAGTCAGCATGGCTTTGTCAGAGAGAGGTCTTGCCTAACAAATATGACCAGGTGTTTAGGTGAGGGTGGTGCAGTTGATGTAATTTATATGGATTTCAGCAAAGCCTTTGACAAGGTCCCACATGGGAGACTTATAAAGAAGGCAAATGCACATGGTATGCAGGGTAATTTGATGAGGTGGATTCAAAATTGGCTTAGTTGTTGGAGACAGAGGATGATGACAGAAGGCTGCTTTAGTGATTGGAAGCCAGTGTCCATTGGCGTACCACAGGGATCTGTGCTGGGTCCCCTATTATTCATCATATATATAAATGACATCGATGACTATGTGGGGGGGTAGGATTAGTAAGTTTGCAGATGAGACAAAGATTGTCCGGGTGGTTTACAGTGAGGTTGGGCTACAGGAAGATATAGACGGGATGGTCAAATAGGCAGATAAGTAGCAGATGGAATTTAACTCTGAAAAGTGTGAGGTGATACACTTTGGAAGGAGTAATTTGACAAGGAAGTATTTAATGAATGGCGTGACACTTGAAAGTTCTGAGGACCAAAGGGACCTTGGTGTGTGTGTCCATAGATCTCTGAAGCCAGAGGGGCATGTTAGTGGCGTGGCAAAAAAGGCGCATAGGACACTTGTCTTTATCAATCGAGGCATAGATTACAAAAGTAGGGAGGTCATGTTGGTGTTGTATAGAACCTTGGTGAGGCCACATCTGGAGTAGTATGTGCAGTTCTGGTCACCACCTTGTAGGAAGGATGTGATTGCACTGGAGGGGGTGCAGAGGAGATTCACCAGGATGTTGCCTGGGATGAAACATTTAAGTTATGAAGAGAGGCTGGATAGACTTGGATTGTTTTTGTTGCAGCAGAGAAGACTGAGGGGGCGACCTGACCGAGGTGTGCAAGATTGAGGAGCATGGACAGGGTGGAAAGGGAGCAGCTGTTCCCCTTAGTTGAAGGGTCAGCCTCAAGGGGACATAAGTTCAAGGTGAGGTGCAGGAGGTTTAGGGGGGTTGTGAGGAAAAACTTTCTTACCCAGAGGCTGGTGACGGACTGGAATGCGCTGCTTGGGATGGTGGTGGAGGGGGGTTGCTTCACATCCTTTAAAAAGTACCTAGATGAGCATTTGGCATGTCATAACATTCAAAGCTATGGGCCAAGTGCTGGTAAATGAGATTAGGTAGGTAAGTCAGGTGTTTCTCACGTGTCGGTGCAGACTCGATGGGCCAAAGGGCCTCTTCTGCACTGTGTGATTCTGTGATTTCCTCTAATTGGTGCCATTGCGAAACAGAATTTATCAGAATTTACTGCATCCGCAGTATTTTGCTTTTATCTTAGAATTTATCTGTAGGTGTTTTTTTTATTGCGTGACTTTTCATTTGAGGTTTACAGGTGTGGCTCTTTAATGTGGGTGGCAGAATTGGCTCCTATTGTGTTGTCAGACTGCATTTGCAGCAAATAGGGCTCATTTGAAATGGATTTTTTTTACACTGTGTTCACACAATTGGTCACAGTGTTAATTTGAATGCTATAACATCTCTGCTGTTAATGCTTCCAGGTTGTAAATCAAAGAACAAAGAAAAGTACAGCACAGGAACAGGCCCTTCGGCCCTCTAAGCCTGCGCCAATCATATTGCCCGTCAACTAAAACATTTTGCACTTCCGGGGTCCGTATCCCTCTATTCCCATCCTGTTCATGTTTTTGTCAAGCTGCCTCTTAAACACCACTATCGTACCTGCTTCCACCACCACCTCCTCTGGCAGCGAATTCCAGACGCTCACTACCCTCTGTGTAAAAATATTTGCCCCCCACATCTCCTCTATAGTTTTCTCCTTTCACCTTAAATGTATGTCCCCTAGTAATTGACTCTTCCACCCTGGGAAAAAGCTTCTGACTATCTACTCTGTCCATGCCACTCATAATTTTGTAAACTTCTATCAAGTCGCCCCTCAATCTCCATCGCTTTAGTGAGAACAATCCGAGTTTCTCCAACCTCTCCTCATAGCTAATAGCCTCCAGACCAGGCAGCATCCTGGTAAACCTCCTCTGCACCCTCTCCAATGCCTCCATATTCTTCTGGTAATGTGGTGACCAGAATTGCATGCAATATTCCAAGTGTGTCCTAACCAAGGTTCTATACCACTGCAGCATACTTCGCAAGCTTTTATACTCAATACCCCTGCCAATGAAGGCAAGCATGCCATATGCCTTCCTGACTACCTTATCCACCTGCGTTGCCACTTTCAGTGACCTGTGGACCTGTACACCCAGATCCCTCTGCCCATCGATGCACTTAATCCACCGTATCATCCCTGCCTGCCACTGAGAGTCAGAGCTGAAGTGCCTGCCAATTTAGAATATGGTAGGGTTATCCATGGCACACATGATTGACAGAATAATGTACTATGAGATATGCAGAACACTGGCTACTAGATTTGAAATGCTTTTTCAGTTTTACTTTTTCCACAGCCTTGCCAAAGACCAATTTTAAGCCATGTCACATTCTCCCTCTCTTTGCTGATAATTTTAAAAAAATGTTTCCACACTTAAGGTTCAGCTATTTAAAGCCCTAAGCAGCTGAGGTACATGGACTAGGAAGATTTCTTAATTCTGTTTTGGGGTGAGAGACATTTGTTGCCTATCCTAATTGCCCCGGAGAAGGTGGTGGTGAGCTGCCTTCTTGAACCACTGCAGTCCAGGTGGTATGTAGGTATGTCCTTGGGGATATTGGGAAGGAAGTTTCAGGTTTTTGACCTAGTAGTAGTAAAGAAGTGGCACTGTAATTCCAAGTCGGGATGGCATGTGACTCGGAGGGGAACTTGCAGGTGTTGGTGTTCCAGCCTTCTAGGTGGTAGATGTCATGGGTTTAGAAAGCGCTATTGAAGGAGTCTTGGTGAGTTGCTGCAGTGCATTTTGTGGAAGGTACACACTGCTGCCACTTTGGTGTTGGAGGGAGTGAATGTTAAGTTAGTGGATGGATTGCCAACAAATGGGCTGCCTTTTTAGTGGATAGTGTTGAGCTTCTTGAGTGTAGTTCGGGTTGCAAGTGGGTGAGATTTCCAGATTTATTCCCAGTCTCTGCTGAGTTGACTATCCTCAGCTGAACTGTAAGGATGTATTTTGCCTAGGCAGCTTAAAAATGGATGTTGGCAGGCAATATTGTCTGTATTGAATGTAGTTCCAAAAATGGAACAAAATAAACTGGCCTTGATTTCCTGGGTTAGGGATAGTTAATCAGATGGCTTTTCTCTGCTGACTACCATTTAGCTTCTGCTGGAAGTGTGTATGTGCAGGTGAGGACAATAGCCTGCTGATACTGTCTGTTAAATACACAGCACTTTGGTGAAGGACTTAGAATGGTATTCCAACAAGGAGTAAGTTCATAGAGCATATTTGGAGCAATTTCTCAGAACAGTACATTCTAGAGCCAACCAGGGAGCAGGCTATTCTAGACCTGGGAATGAGACAGAATTAATAAATAACCTTATAGTAAAGGAGCCTCTAGGTGACAGTGATCATAACATGATAGAATTTCATGCTCAGTTTAAAGTGGTGATGTGTGTGTCTAATAATTTTTTAAACCTGAATAAAGGTAATTATGAGGGTATGAAAGCAGAGCTAGCGAAAATAAACAGGAGACCAGGTCAAAAGGACAATAGGGATGCAATAGTAGACTTTTAAGGAGATATTTAATAACAAAGAACAAAGAAAAGTACAGCACAGGAACAGGCCCTTCGGCCCTCCAAACCTGCGCCGATCATATTGCCCGTCAACTAAAACATTTTGCACTTCCAGGGTCCATATCCCTCCTGACTACATTTTCCACCTGCATTGCCACTTTCAGTGACCTGTTGACCTGTACATCCAGATTCCTCTGCCCGTCGATGTACTTAAGGGTTCTGCCATTTACTGTGTAATTCCTGCCTGTATTAGACCTTCCAAAATGCATTACCTCACATTTGTCCAGATTAAATTCCATCTGCCATTTCTCTGCACAAGTCTCCAACCGATCTATATCCCGTTGTATCCTTTGACAATCCTCTTCACTATCTGCAACTCCTCCAACCTTAGTGTTGTCTGCAAACTTACTAATTAGCCCAGTTACATTTTCCTCCAAATCATTTATGTATACCACAGACAGCAAAGCTTCCAACACTGATCCCTGTGGAACTCCACTAGTCACAGTTCTCCATTCAGAAAAGCACCCTTCCACTGTTACCCTCTGTCTTCTACGACCAAGCTAATTCTGTATCCATCCTGCCAGCTCACCTTTGATCTCATGCGACTTTACCTTCTGTACTAGTCTGCCATGAGGGACCTTGTCAGCAAAGATTTATCCCAATAAGAAAGAAAGACTCTGAGAAGGATGCATCATCATGGCTGAAGGAGGAAGTTAAGGATAGTATCAAATTGAAGGAGACACTGTACAGATCTGCAAAGTTTAGTGGTAGACCAGAAGATTAATCAACATTTGAGAACCAGCAAAGAATGACTCAAAAAAAAATGAAGAGGGAGAAAGAAGAGCATGAGAGAAATCTAGCTAGTAATACTCAGATGTTTACAGCACAGAGGGAGGCTATTCAGCCCATCGTGTCCGCACTGATCAACAAAGATATGACTACACTAATCCTATTTTCCAGCGCTTGGCCCATAGCCCTGGAGGCTATGGCAATGTAGGTGAATCTCTAAATATTTCTTAAATGTTACAAGAGTTTCTGACTCAACCACCCTTTCAGGCAGAGAGTTCCAGACTCCCACCACCTTCTGGGTGAAAATAATTCTCAATCCTCTCTTAGCCTATCACCTCTTAATTTAAATTTATCTCCCCTAGTTATTGACCCCTCTACTAATGGAAAAAGTGCCTTCCTATCCACCCTATCTATGTCCCTCATAATCTTATACACCTCTATCAGGTCCTCTCTCAACCTTCGCTGCTCCAAGGAAAACAGCACTGGCCTATCCAACCTTTTCCCATAGCTCAGACCCTCCAGTCCTGGCATTTCCTTTGCACCCTCTACAGTGCAATCACATCCTTCCTATAATTTGGTGACCAGAACTGCACGCAGTACTCCAATTGTGGCCTTACCAGCATTTTATACAGTTCCAGCATAACCTCCCTGCTCTTGTATTCTATGCCTCGGCTAATAAAGGCAAGTATCCCATATGCCTTCTTAACCACCTTATCTACCTGCCCTGCTACCTTCAGGGATCTATGGATATGCACACTAAGATCCCTCTGATCTTCAGTACTGTCTAGGGTCCAATCATTCATAATGTAATCCCTTGCCTTGTTAGCCTTCCACAAATGCATTATCTGACACTTTTCCGGGTTTGAATTCTATTTGCCACTGCTCTGCCCACCCGACCAGTCCACTGATATCCCCCAGCAGTTTACGGCCATCGTCCTCACTATTTACCACCCTACCAATTTTCGTGTCATCCGCGAACTTCTTGATCGTACCGCCTACATTTATGTCCAAATTATTTAAGTAAACCACAAACGGCAAGGGCCCCAGCACTGAACCCGATGGAACCCCACTGGAAACAGACTTCCAGTCACAGAAACGCCCCTTTACCATCACCCTCTGCTTCTTGCCTCTCAGCCAATATTGGATCCAACATGCCATTTTGCCTTGGATCCCATGGGCTCTTACTTTCTTGACCAGTCTGCCATGAGGGACCTTATCAAAAGCCTTGCTAAAGTCCATGTAGACCACATCAAATGCATTATCCTCATCAACACCCCTGGTTACTTCCTCAAAAAAATCAATCAAATCGGTCCAACATGACCTTCCCCTAACAAATCCATGCTGACTATCCCTGATTAATCCATGTCTCTCCAAGTGCAGATATATTCTATCCCTCAGAATCCTTTCTAGTAACTTCCCCACCACTGAGGTTAGACTGACTGGCCTGTAATTTCCTGGTCTATCCCTTCCTTTTTTAATAATGGGACAATGTTAGCAGTCCTTCAGTCCTCTGGCACCTCACCTGTGGCCAGAGAGGATTTGAAAATTACTGCCAGGGCCCCTGATTTCTCTTCTGTTGCCTCCCTCAACAGCATGGGATACATCTCATCCGAGCCTGCAGATTTATCCACTTTTACGGCCACTAAACCTACTCCTCCCTCCTCTCTCTCGATGTTAATTTCCTCTAATATTTCACAGCCCTCCACTATGATGTCTATACCTGTCTTGTCCTTTTCTATTGTGAAGACCAACACAAAGTATTCATTGAGGACTACCCACGTCTTCTGGGTCCACACACACAGATTGTGCCTATGGTCACTAACTGGCCCTACTCTTTCCCTAGTTATTCTCTTGCTCTTTATATATTTTTAAAAATCCTTTAGGTTTTCCTTTATTCTACCTACCAGTGCTTTCTCATGCACTCTCTTAGCTTTCCTAATTTCCTCTCTAAGTTTCCCCCCTGCACTTTTTATACTCCTCCAGGGACTCTGCATTATTGAGCCCTCTGTATCTGCCATAAGCTTCTCTCTTTTTTCTTAATCCTAACCCTTATGTCCCTTGACATCCAGGGTTCTCCGGACTTGGCCCCCCACTTTGCCTTTACAGGAACATATTTGCCCTGCACTCTCGCTATTTGCTCCTCGAATGCCTTCCACTGATCTGACACAGTTTTATCTGTAAGTAGCTGCTCCCAACCCACTTAAGCCAAATCGTATCTCATTTTAGTAAAATTAGCCTTTCCCCAGTTTAGAATGTTTATCCCCAGCCCAATCTTATTCTTTTCCATAACTATCCTAAATCCAACTGAGGTGTGGCCACTATCTCTCAAATGCACCCCTACTGATATGCCTTCGGCTTGCCTGGGTTCATTTTCGAATATTAGGCCCAGAACTGCCCCCTTCTTTATTGGGCTTTCTACGTACTGGCTAAAAAAGTTCTCCTGGTTGCAACTTAAGAATTTAGCTCCCTCCCTACCTTGCACACAAACTATCCCAGTTAATATTTGGGTAGTTAATTCCCGACATTACTGCTGCCTTATTCTTACACTTCTCTGAAATTTGATTACATGTTTAATCTTCTATCTCTCCCTGACTGTTCAGGAACCTATAGCACACACCCCACAGCATGTTTGCCCCTTTTGTGTTTTTTACTTCTATCCATACGGCCTCATTTGATGATCCTTCTAAGATATCATCCCCTCTCACTGCTATAATTGATTCCTTGATCGATATTGCAACACCACCCCACCTCCCCCCCCTCCTCTTCTATCCCCTCTCTATCTCATCTGAATATCCTATAACCAGGAATGTTGAGCTGCCAATCCTGCTGCCTTTTAGCCAAGTCTCGGTCATAGCTATGATATCACACTCCCATATGCCTATCTGTGCACTCAGCTTGTCTGTCTTATTCCTCATGCTCCTTGCATTAAATATATTCCATTTAGCCTGGCTAAACTCACTTCTTTCTTATCTAACCTATGTTTTCTAGCCTTCCAGACTCACTCACTAGCGTTTTAACTTCTAATTCCATCTCGGCTTCTCTCCTCCCCTCTCTGAACTACCCTTCAGGATCCCACCCTCCCTGCCAATTTAGTTGAAACCCACCCCAACAGCATTAGCAAACCTAGGACGTGAGGATATTGATCCCATTCCTGTTCAGATGTAACCCGTCCAACTTATACAGGTACCACCTCCCCCAGAAACGGTCCCAATGCCCCAGGAATCTAAAACCCTCCCTCCTGCACTATCTCTCCAGCCACGCATTCATCTACTCTATCCTTCTGTTCCTATACTCACTACTGCGTGGCCCCGGGAGTAATCCAGAGATTTCTACCTTTGAAGTCCTGCTTTTCCCAATTAACTCCCTAAAGTCAGCTTGCAGGACCTAATTTCTCATTCTTCCAATGTCGTTGGTCCCAACATAGACCACGACCTCTGGCTATTCACCCTAAACCTCCACAATGCCCCACAGCTATTCCGTGACATCCTTGACCCTGGCACCCAGAGGGCAACATACCATCCTGGAGTCACGCCTACGGTCGCAGAAGCATCTGTCTACTCTCTTGACTAATGAATCCCCCACCACTATTGCCCCTCCATGCACTTGCCTCCCCTCTGAGCAGTTGGTGGTTGGCCTCCACAGAGGAACCATCATTTTCACCATTTTGCAGGGCCGAGAAATGGTTTGCCAGCGAGATGCACTTGGGGGATTCCCTCACTACCTGCCTGGTCCCCTTCTGTCTGGCAGTCACCCAATCCTTCTCTTTTTGCACTTATTTAAGCTGCGGGTGACCATGTCCTGAAACGTGCTATCCACGAACCTCTCAGCCTCATGATTGCACTGTCGTGCCCCCAGCTGCTGCTAAAATTGCAAAACCCGGAGCTCACGTTGCTCCAGTCAGAAGCACTTCCAGGACAAATAGTCATCTAGACCGCTAGGAGCGTCTTGGATTTCTCACATGGCACAGAATGTGCAAGTCACTGGACTAAGCTCCCCTGACTCCCCCTCCCCTATCCTAGCTAAATAAAATGTGGACACTTGCTTTTATTTTACTCGTACCCCTACTTGAGTATAGACTAGTTGCTAGATTCTCTAGGTGCTGCTGACTGCCTGTCCCAGGGTCCTCATTTGCACTCTCCTCCTAATATAAAAGCAGGTAGTAAGAGTTTCTACAACTACATAAATAGGAAAAGAGTAAATAAAGCTAGTGATGCTCCTCTAGCGAGGGAGTCTTGGAATTGATAATGGAAAACAAGGAAATGGCAGAGGTGTTGAACAAGTATTTTGTGCCTGTCTTCACTGTAGAAGACTGAGAAAACTGCCCAAAGATACTTGAAACTCAAGGGATGAATGGGAGGGCGAACGAAAAAGCTAAGTGATCCCACAACCAACAGATCAGATCTAAGCTCTGCGGTCCTGCCACATCCAGTCGTGAATGGTGGTGGACAATTAAACAACTCACTGAAGGAGGAGGCTCCACAAATATCCCCATCCTCAATGATGCAGGACCCCAGCACTGCAGTACAAAAGATAAGGCTGAAGCGTTCGCAACAATCTTCAGCCAGTAGTACCGAGTGGATGATGCATCTCGGCCATCTCCGGAGGTGCCCAGCATCACAGATGCCAGTCTTCAGCCAATTTGATTCATTCCATGTGATATCAAGAAATGGCTGGAGGCAATGGATAATGCAAAGGCAATGGGCCCTGACAATATTCTGGCAATAGTACTAAATGCTTGTGCTCCAGAACTTTCTGCGCCCCCAGCCAAACTGTTCCAGGGGAGGAACACACTGGCATCCACCCAACTATGTGGAAAATTGCCCAGGTATGTCCTGTACACGCAAAGCAGGGCAAATCAAACCCAGCCAATTATCGCCCTATCAGTCTACTCTCGATCATCAATAAAGTGATGGAAGGGGTCATCAACAGTGCTATCAAGTGGCACTTGCTTAGCAATAACCTGCTCACTGATGCCCAGTTTGGGTTCTGCCAAGGCCATTCAGCTCCTGACTCATGACAGCCTTGGTTCAAACATGGAGAAAAGAGCTGAACTCCTGAGGTGAGGTGACTGCCCTGGACATCAAGGCAGCGTTTGACCGAGTGTGGCATCAAGAAGCCCTAGCAAAACTGAAGTCAGTGAGAATCGGGGAAAACTTTGCATTGGTTGGAGTCATACCTAGCTCAAAGGAAGATGGTTGTGGTTGTTGGAGGTCAGTCCTCTCAGCTTCAGGACATCACTGCAGGAGTTCCTCAGGGTAGTGTCCTCGACCCAATCATCTTCAGCTGCTTCATCAATGACCGTTCTTCCATCATAAGGTCAGAAGTGGGAATGTCTGCTTTGCACAATGTTCAGCACTATTTGTGACTCCTCAGATACTGAAGCAGTCCATGTCCAAATGCAGCAAGACCTGGATAATATCCAGGCTTGGGCTGGCAAGTGGCAAATAACATTCACACCACACAAGTATCAGGCAATGACCGTCACCAACAACAGAGAACCCAAACATCACCCCTTGATGTTCAGTGGCATTACCATCACTGAATCCCCCACTATCAACATCCTGGGGGTTACCATTGACCAGAAACTGAACTGGACTAGCCATATAAATACTGTGGCTACAAGAGCAGGTCAGAGGCTAGGAATTGTGTGATGAGTAACTCACCTCCTGACTCTCCAAAGCCTGACCACCATTTACAAGGCGCAAGTCAGGAGTGTGATGGAATACTCCCCACTTGCCTGGTTGAGCACAGCTCCAACAACACTGAAGAAGCTGGACATTGTCCAGCAGAAAGCAGCCTGCTTGATTGACACCACATTCAAAAACATTCATTCCCTCCAACACCGACACACAGTAGAAGCAGTGGGTACCATCTACAAGATGCACTGCAGGAATTCACTAAGGCTCCTTCAGCAGCACCGTACAAACCCACGACCATAACCACCTAGAAGGACAAGGGCAGCAGATTGATGGGACCACCACCACCTGGACAATCCCTTCCAAGTCACTTACCTTCCTGACTTGGAAATATTTCACCATTCCTTCACTGTTGCTGGGTCCAAAATCCTGGAACTCCCTTCTTAACAGCACTGTAGGTGTACCTAACCACATGGACTGCAGCTGTTCAAGAAGGCAGCTCACCACTACCTTCTCGAGGGCAACAAGGGATGGGTAATAAATGCTGGCCCAGCTAGCAAAGCTCACATCCTGTGAATTAATTTTTAAAAATCACCATCACTAGAGAAGAGGTGCTGGGAAAACTAGTGTTGCCAACCCGAAAAAGACCCATTTATCCCTACCGCTGCTTACTGTTAATTAACCATCCCTTTATCCATGCTAATATGTTGCCCCCTATACCATGTTCTCTTATCTTGTGTAGTAACCTTTTGATGTGGCCCCTTATCAAATGCTTTTTGGAAATCCAAGTACTTCACATGTATAGGGTCATCAACAGTGCTAACAAGCATCCCTTGCTTAGCAATAACCTGCTCGCTGACGCCCAGTTTGGGTTCCGCCAGGGCCACTCAGCTCCTGACCTCATTACACCCTTGATTCAAACGTGGACAAAAGAGTTGAATTTCTGAGGTGAGGTGAGAGTGACTGCCCTTGACATCAAGGCTGCATTTGACAGGTGAGAGTGACTACCCTTGACATCAAGGCTGCATTTGACAGAATGTGGCATTAAGGAGCCCTAGCAAAACTGAAGTCAATGTGAATCAGGGGGAAAATTCTCCAATGATTGGAGTCATACCTAGCATAAAGAAAGATGGTTGTGGTTGTTGGAGGCCAGTCATCTCAGCTCCAGGAATTCACCACAGGAGTTCCTCAGGGTAGTGTCCTAGTCCCAATCACCTTCAGCTGCATCATCAATGACTTTCCTTCCGTCATAAGGTCAGACAGAAGGCGGGATGTTTGCTGATGATTGCACAATGTTCAGCACCATTCACGACGACTCAGATAGTGAAGCGGCCCATGTCCAAATGCAGCAAGACCTGGACAATTTCCAGGCTTGGGTTGATAAGTGGCAAGTAACATTCATGCCACACGAGTGTCAGGCAATGACCGTCTCCAACAAGAGAGAATCCAAGCATCTTGACATTCAATGCCATTACCGTCACCGAAACCCCACTAGCTGCATCCTGGGGATTACCATTGACCAGAAACTGAACTGGACTGGCCACATAAATGCCGGGCAGGATATTCCCAGCGGGGTGCAGGGCCCACTCGCCAATGCATAAAATGACGCGCAGTGACGTTGGGCAGAACTCCCGATATCATCGCGCCGTATTTAAATTTTCCAGTAGGCGGGAGCGCAGTAAAATAAGCTGCACACCCACTGACCTGTCAATGGTCAATTGAGACCATTGACAGAGTCATTTAGCTAATTAGTGGACCTGCCTGTCCAACCTTAAGGTTGGCGGCAGGCCAGGAGCCCCGGTGGGAATTAGAAAAAGCATGAAACCTCTTCTATGGGCGGGATGAGGTTTTATGTAGGTTTTAAAAATTTTAAAGTTTTTGTAAAAATTCTGGACATGTCCCAACTCATGTGACAGTGTCACAAGGGGACATGTCAGGAATTTTTTTTCTCTTTTTTTAATATTTGTCACAGAACAGCCGATCTCCCTGAAGCAGTACTTAGCCTCAGGGAGATGAGTGCGCTCTTATGTGCGTATGCGCGAAAGAGCGCACTCCATTTAGGGATTCTCCCTGTCCGCACAGGGAGCGCAAAGCGCTTCCGTGCAGATGTCGCGCTGGATGGGCCTTAATTGGCCTGCCCACGTAAAATGGCGCCATGCCCCCGATTGGGGGCGCAGATCGGAGGTGCACCTGCCATTCAACTTCGCTCCCGACGGGGGGAGAATCCTGCCCACTGTGTCTACAAGGGCAGGTCAGAGGCTAGGAATCCTTTGGTGAGTAACTCAGCTCCTGACTCCCCAAAACCTACCCAGCATATACAAGGCACAAGTCAATAGTGTGATGGAATACCCTCCACATGCCTGGATGAGTGCAGCTCCAGCAACACTGAAGAAGCTTGACACCATCCAGGACAAAGCAGTCTGCTTGATTGACACCCATTCAACAAACATTCACTCTCTCTTCACCACTGACGTACAGTGGCAGCAGTGTGTACCGTCTACAAGATGCACTGCAGGAATTCACCAAGGCTCCTTCAACAGCACCTTCCAAACCCACGACCACTACCACCTTGAAGGACAAGGGCAGCAAATAGATGGGAGCACCACCACCTGGAAGTGTGCCTCCAGCCACTCACTATCCTGACTTGGAAATATTTTGATGTTCCTTCACCGTCACTGGGTCAAAATCCTGGAACACTCTCTCTAATAGCACTGTGTGTGTACCTGCACCACAGGGAATGCAGCGGTTTAAGAAACTCACCACCACCTTCTAGAGGGCTTCTAGGGATGGGCAATAAATGCTATTCTAGTCAGCGAAGCCCACGTCCTGTGAATGAATTATAAAAAAAAAGCTAGTAGTGAAACAAAGTGACCTGCATACCTGCTCAGAAATCCAAGAGTTGTCTATAGCTACTGGTAAGAAACAAAACTGTTTCTGCAATTTCAATCAATAACCTGTTAATTCAATGTGGTTCAAAACAAAATCACATGATAAGAGTATTCGGCCTATAAACCAGAACTGGCTCTTTGACAAAGCTATCCATTTAATCCCACTTCCCTTCTCTTTCTTCACTGTTCCCAAAATGCTCACCCACTACTCTTGCCCCATTTCATTCCCCAGAACTAGACTTACCACTCTTTCCTTCGTAATAGGGCTAGAAACACAATGTCCTCTGGTGCACGTTTCAGGAATTCCTCACCCCTCTCTCTCTCTCCACCACCCCCCCCCCCCAACCCCACTCCCCCTGACCAACGCCTTTGTTTTTTACACTGTTACTATCTCAGTCTATTTTAGGATGATTGAAGTCCCTCCTTATCACTACTCTGTAGATAGACCATAGATGAAAAGACTGCCCTGGAGATCTGGTCATTTGGTTCAGCTAATGAGTGAGGTATTGCCGCCAGAAATAGCTACTTAAAACCTCCTTATATTAGTCACCAAATAATTCCTGTGCTTACGAATGTCAAAAGAAAGTTACTAGAACAAAAACATGAAGTGATCTCATGTCCACAAATGGTGAATATAAAGGAAAATGAACAAAGTCCCTTGAAACCAACTATCAGCAAGATGAGCTAGTTTCAACAAATGGTGGCACACTGTCTCAGTTGTGGTGGAGCTAAATTTTGCTTAAAATTTCCATCATGGACAATTGAGGGAAATTCACTATCATTATTCTGTAGGCCACAATCTGGTGACTCATCAGTTGTCAAATTTGGTCTATTTACTGGTAGCACAAAAACAGCTCCCTTCAAAAATGAAGGGGCAGAATAAATTAAAAAATGTCCACAAGAGATACTCCACTCTAATTAGAACAGCTAAACAAAGTTTCATATCAAACTGATCTTGGCTCGATTGACTGCTGGAAGATACGTAAATCACATCTCCGAATTAGTTAATTTTATCTGACTTAACATCCTTAATATCACATTCCAACAACTCGAAGCTGATGCTCAAAGACAAATCCTAAAGATAAAGGGCAAGTTGTGGAAAAGAAAGCCCAAGAGATCAACAATATGCTGACAATCATGACATGCAAAGCTTTCCTGAAATCACCAGGGCCGCCTATAAACCAAGATCAAATGGACAGAATCTCCTTCACCTTGGTATTTAAATCCTTAAGGGTGACAATGCCATCAGTTAACACTGGATAGAACATTTTGCACAACTCCTCAACCATGAATTCTCAGTGGCAGCTGATATTCCCCAGGCTATTCCCCAGTACGCTGAGATAGAATCCATGGGTGAACCACCATTGATGGCAGAGCTGCGGCCCCAATGGTATTCTATCTGAGGTCTTCAAAGCTAGTGGGCTTTTGCTCACATAAAGACCCATGCACTTACCCTACAATTTCGAAGGGAAAACAACTGCAAGCATGGAGATAAATCATGCTGTGCAAACTATCAAGTTATTTCCCTCTCCTCCGCAGCAGGGAAAATCCCGACACGCATTTGCCTGAATTTTCTATTTCCTGTGGCTGAGGAAATCTTCCCGGAGACAGAGTCTAGCTTTGGACCCTCCAGGGGAACCTCCAAATAGGAACATAGGACTTAGGAGCAGGAGTAGGCCATTCAGCTTTTTGAACCTGCCCCGCCGTTCAATAAGGTTGTGACTGATCTAGTTTGTGGTCTCAATTCCACCTTCCTGTCTGTCCCCCATAACTCTTGACTCACCTGCCTGTCAAAAATCTGCCTAACTCTGCCTTGCATAAATTCAATGACCCAGCCTCCACTGCTTTCTGGGGAAGAGAATTCCACAAACTAATGATCCTTTGAGAGAAAACATTTCTCCTTATCTCAGTCTTAAAAGGGAAATCTCTTATTATTAAACTGTGTCCCCTAGTACTGGTCTCCCACACAAGTGGAAGTATCTGCCTGGTATTCATCCTATCAGATTTCTTCAGGATCTTATATGTTTCAATAGAATATACTCTTATTCTTCTAAATCCAATGGGTATAGGCCCAACCTATTCAACCGTTCTTCATAAAACAAGATTCTCATCCCAGGAATGCATCAAGTGAACCTTCGCTGAACTGCTCATGCAATTATATATCCTTTTCAAATAAGGAGCCCAAAACGGTAGAGATTACCAGATGTGGTCTCATCGATACTCTGTATGGTTGTAGTAAATTTCCATACGTTTATATTCCATTCCCCTTGAAATAAACACCAACGTTCCATTTGTCTTCCTAATCACTTGCTGTACCTGCATATTAACTTCTTGTGATTCATGTACCAGGACACCCAGATCCCTCTGCAGTATCTCTCCATTTAAATCACAAGTGTTTTTCTATTCTTCCTTCCAAGGTGGTCAGGTTTGTATTTTAACCATTCATTTAACTTGTCTATATCCCTTTGCAAATTCTCTGCCTCCTCTTGACAATTTATCTATCTTGGTGTCACCGGCAAATTTAGCTACCATAGAGTCGGTCTCTTCACCCAGATCATTGATGTACATTGAGAGTCCAGCACTGATCCCTGTGGTGCTGCATTAGTTACAGCTTGCCATCCCAAGAAAGATCCATGTATACCAGCTCCCTGCTTCCTGTTAGCTCACTAATCCTTTATCCATGCAAATATGTTACTCACTATTCCATGTTCTCTTACCTTGTAGTAACCTTTGATGTGGTATCTTATCAAATACCTTTTGAAAATCCAAGTACATCATATCTATAAGTTCCCCTTCATTCGCCTTGCTTGTTACTTTCACAAAAAACAGATTAATTAGTCAAACATGATTTTTCCTTTCATAAAACCATGTTGATCTGGTACCATTATGATTTTCTAAGTATCATGCTATAACCTCTTTTATGTCTTTTTTTTCAGCAGTACTTAAGTATACTACCTGTTCTTTTATTCTCTAAGATGACCTATCAGATGTGCAATGCTAGGGCTGTTGCCCTTGAGAAGAAAAGATTGAGAGGCGATAGAGGTATTCAAAATCATTAGGGATCCGGACACAGTATATAGAGAGAAACTGTTTTTATTGGTAGTGGGGTCAAGAACAAGTCATCAATTTAAGGTGATTGGTGAAGTAACCTTTTTCTGCAGCTAGTGCTTACAATCTGGCACTGCCTGTGACTGTGGTTGCAAATTCTGTTGTTGCTTTAAAAAGAGAATTGGATAATTAACTGAAGAGAAGAAAGTTTCAGGGCTACCGGGAAATGGTGGGATTAGCTGTTACAAAGAGCCGGCATGAACACAATTGGCCCAAGATCACCTTTTGTGCTGCAACTAATTCTATGATCAGCTTAGTTGGCCACTCCTCCTTCAGCAATCTTCTTCCTTTTTACCGTTTGCTATCACCCTTTTATGCTGACCACTTTTTCCATACCCTTAGACCTTTTAATCTCCCTTTTGCTTTTCTTCTGTACTTTGGATATTTTTTCTTGTATTAATTTTAACTTTGCAGTCTCCTTTTTCATTGGGTATTTGTGTGACAGTTTTCTTATTCAACAGTGGATTTCCAGCCTTTGCATCTGCTTTTTTCAAAATATTTTTAATCTGAACCTTGCCATTTTGTGCTTAAATTTTTACCTGCCAAACTGTTAATTTGGTTTAGATCTCCTTTCAGCCCTCTAAATTGTGTCATTTCAAGGCCAATATCTTTGATCTCTGGTTTGTAATATCCTTTTTTTAAAAAAGGAAAACACACCCTGAGCACATACTAGCAGCCCCACAAAGGATGCTTCTGGACTGTGGTTCCAAATTCAAGTGGGATCAAACAACTAACATTGGGGAACCCATTGGTGCGATAATGTTGCTTTGTGAGGAGATGGAGTAAATCATGCATTTTTTCATTCTGGGCTGCTTATGCATTGAGTCCACATTAATTTACTATTAAATGGTGTTGGATGACATCCCAACAGCTTGGAATCCTTTCTCCACTGATGGTGAGATGTTAGAAGTAATTTCAAAGTGCCAGGATACAACCAAGAATAATTTGGCATTTGTATTCTGTGATTCTATGATTTAAATGAACAGTGGTTCTTGGCAGACTCCTTTGTTGAACTGGTATATTGTGTTATAAATTTTCAAGTTGTAACAAGAAAAGGCATGACACAAATGCCTACTGGACATGCTGATAAAATAATACAAGACCATTTTAAGATTTTGGTTAATCTACATGGAAGCTTGCAGTAAATGTTGTTTAATTGCATTAATTTACTGTAATGTTATGGAAATGCTGTAAAATATTTTAAATAGAAAATAAAATTAATTGATACAAGCTTTTTAAGTGAATAAATAGCCACCTGCAGAATCTTAGGTCCCTCTCGCTACTGTGCATCATAACAGATTCTGTTGATTTTACAAGATTGATTTAATTGGATTAACGTTCACGCGGTTGGATTCTTGATCATTGGATCTCACTTTATAGATTCTGTTTCCAGCACTTGACACTGGCTTAACAGGATTCGAACAAGTCGCCATCCTAGATGCTGGAAGTGTTCTGGCATCCTTGGTATTGTAATCCCCATAGAGAGCGATAACTTTTAAAAATAGATGAATTTCCCAAACAACCAACTGAAATAACCAAAGGATAAGATTTCACACTTTAAGACTTTTACTGTAACAAACTAAAATCACCATAAATAAAACATTACTTACCAGGCAACCAATATATTAAATTAAAGAAAATGCAATTTTGTATTTAGTAACTAACGCAGTCAAGATAAATCTTACAAGTCTTATTTCTGTGCACCACACTTCTGGTAGATATGTAACATTATAAGATTAAGTCCCAAGTTAACTTCCAGCTTTCCTGCAAGCTCGCTTCTCCCTGTTACTCTGGTTCTAATCTTGTAATGCCCTTCAAAAATTGTCCCACTCAGCCTGAGCATTCCAGAACCAACTTCTACCAGCAAGCCCTACCCATAGCAATTCTTTGTTCCTTGAATCTCCAAAAGTGCCGTCTGTTCCTTTGTCGTCTTTTTGAAAAGAGGCTCCGCTCTCACCAGCATCCTGCTTGGTTACTAACACAAAAACATTCAAATGGTTGGTTTCTTGTCTATCCTTTGAAATTTATGTAACTTATCAGTGATTGTAAGGTTTTATTAGTCATAGTAAGGCTTACTCGCAGTAGTGAAGCTCATTTGGGAGTAGTAGGGTTTATTAATCATACATTAATGAAGGAAAAACATTGCCAAATAGTAAGAGGTGATGTGTTGTGGCTGCAGGACGTGGGAGCTGATGGGCACTAGTGTAATCTAAGGGAACCAGATTTGCAGTAAGATATCTGTGTCTTGAGGAGCTTCATCTCAGTCAGTGACCTGGAAGCTGAGCTATGGACCTTGATGCACCCAGGAGGGGGAAAGTTACCTGGACACTTTGTTCTAGAAGGCAGTCCTACCCCTTAGGATAGGGGTGTCAGATTTGGTCTGTGGCCAGGGACAGGGGAGTGTGACTGCGAGTGAGGAATGTATGAGGATTGAGGAGGTAGATTTGGAGAAGCTTCAGCCCTTGGCTCTTGTCCAATGAGTTCAAGGTTCCTGCACTTTGCAAGGATAAGAGTGGGGACAGCAAGGTGAATGAGCAAACTAACCATAGCACTGTGGTACACACCGCTATTTAAGCAGGGGGAGTAAATAGGAATGTAGAGGCAGTAGGCGATAGTATCATCGAGGGGATAGTATAGTCACAGTTCTGTACAGCTGAGAGCAAGAGTCCAAAAGGCTGTGTTCCTTGCCCAGGGTTTGGGACAATGGTCAGGGCTAGAGAGGAACTTGCAGTGGGTAGGGGAGGATCTGGTTGTCGTAGTGCAAGTGGTTACTACAACATAAGTGGGACAGGAAAGAGGTACTGCATAGGGAGCATGAGCAGCTAGGGGCTAAATTAAAAAGCAGAACCTCAAAAGGTAACAATTTCTTGGTTATTACCTGAACCATGAACAAATTGGTGTAAGGTAAATAAGATTAGGGACATGAATGCTTGGCTCAAAGACTGGTGTGGGAGAAATGGAGTTTGACTCATGGGGCACTGGCACCAGTATTGGGGAAAATGGAAGCTGTACTGTTGGGAAGGTTTTCATCTGAACTGTGCTGGGACCAGTGTTCTGGCGAGTGGTATAACTAGGCAGTAGAGAGGGCTTTAAACTAAATAATGTGGGGAAGGGATCAAGTAGAATTTATTAAGCAAAATTTTCCATACGCTTAAAAAGCAGTGAAGACACTATGAAAGGTTCTTAGCCCTCAAGGTCCTTGGATTCCTCAAGTGCTGCCAGCACAGACGATGCCTTTTTCCTTCTACCTCTGAAATAATGTTACATGGAACTGTCTCACTAAAGAATTATGCCACAGAAGCCATGGTAAAACTGTGCCAATGGAGACTATGATCTTCCAACTATTATCCCCACTTCTCATCCCTTATTCAGAAATAATCCAAATTATTCTCTCGTTGTCTTAGGGTGGGGGTCATCTGGTGTCATCTTACCTCTGTAACTAGTCATGTAGACTGAAGGCAAATGTCCATCTGCCTTTTTTTCACCCCATTATTTTGGGAAGGCACCTTTCTTCCAATAAGCCACCTTGGCATTACAGCATATCTCAGTGGTGTGGAAGGGATGGTGAGTAGTTAAGTCTATATTCAATCACCTGCCTGCCTGCTGCTACTGAAATGCTGGGATAAACAAGCCCAGGAGTTGCAAACAGAATTGCGGCTGTCACCAGGTGGATGGGGAGGTGATGGTGCAGTGGTAATGGTAATGTCACCAAACAAGTAATCCAGAGGCCCAAGCTAATGCTCTGGGGACACAGAGTCCCACCATGGCAACTCGTGGAATTTAAACTCAGTTAATAAATCTGGAATTAAAAAGCTAGTCTTGGTAATAGTGACCATGAAACCATTGCCTATTATTTTAAAAAAGCCCATCTGCTTCACTCATGTCCTTTAGGGAAGGAAACCTGCTGTCCATACCTAGTCTGGCCTACATGTGACTCCAGACCCACAGCAATGTAGTTGATGCTTAAATGCCCCCTGAAATAGCCTAGCACGCCATTCAGTTGTATCAAAACCTCTACAAAATGGAATGAAACTTGACGGATCTCCCGGCATCGACCTTGGCACTGGAAATGATAATGGCAAACTCAGCACTGTTGATCCTGCAAAATCCTCCTCTCTAACACCTTCTGCGAAAACTGGAAGAGCTGCCCCACAGACTAGTCAAGCAACAACCTGACATTGTCTGTAAGGTATGATTCTGAGAGTATGGCTGTGTCACAGACACATGTCTCATCATCACTGGGCATGTCCTGTCCCACTGGCAGGACAGACCCACCAGAGGTGGTGGCACAGTGGTGTATGGGAGGGAGGGAATTGCCCTCAACTTTAACTCTAGACCCTCATGGCATAAGGTCAAACATGGGCGAGGAGACGTTTTGCTGATTGCCACTTGCCCACCAACATATCAGTGCAAAAGACATTTGCAATAATCTTTAGCCAGAAGTACCAAGTGGATGATCCATTTTGGCCTCCACCATCACAGATACCAGTTTTCAGCCATTTCAATTGACTCCACGTGATATCAAGAAACTGCTGAAAGGCACTGGATGTTGCAAAGGCTATTGGCCCTGACAACATTCTAGCAATAGTACTGGAGACATGTACTCCAGAAATAGCTGCACACTGAGCCAAGCTGTTTCAGAACAGCTACAACACTGGCATCTACCTGGCAATGTTGAAAACAGCCCAGGTATCTCCTGTCAACAAAAAGCAGGACATATCCAACCTGGCTAATTACTGTTCCATCAGTCTACTCTCAATTGCCATTAAGGTGATGGAAAGTGTCGTCCATAATGCTATCAAATGGCACTTATTCAGCAATAACTGTGCATTGATGCTCAATTTGGATTCTGCCAGGGCCACTCAGCTCCTCACCTCATTACATCCTTAGTCCAAAAATGGACAAAAGATCTGAACTCAGGAGATGATTTGAGACTGATTGCCCTTGACATCAAGGCAGCATTTGACCAAGTGTGGCATCAAGGAGCCTTAGCAAAATTGGAGTCATTGGGAATCAGGGGGAAAACTCTCTGCTGGTTGGAGTCATACCTAGCACAAAGGAAGATGGTTATGGTTGCTGGAGGGCAATCATTTCAGTCCCAGGACATCACTGCAGGAGTTCTGCAGGGTAGTGTCCTGGGCCCAACCATCTTTAGCTGCTGCTTCAATGGCCTTCCCTCCATCAGGTCAGAAGTAGGAATGTTCGCTGATGATTGCATAGCGTTCACCACCATTCAGGACTCAGATGCTGAAGCAGTTTGTACATTGTACATTGCAGCAAGACCTGGATAACATTTAGGCCTGGGCTCCCAAGTGGCAAGTAACATTGGTGCCCCACAAATGCCAGGTAATGACCATATCCAACAAGAGAAAATCCAGCCATTTTTCTTAGCATTCAATGGCATTACTATTGCTGAACCCCACCACTATCAACATCCTGGTGTTACCATTGACCAGAAACTGCACTAGACCAGCCATATAAATATGATAGCTACAAGAGCAGGTCAGAGGATGGGAATTCTGCAGAGTGTAACTCACCTCCTGACTCTCAAAGCCTGCCCACCGTATCCAAGGCACAAGTCAGGAGTGTGCCCTCCAATGGCTTGAATGAGTGCAGCTCCAACAACACTCAGGAAGGTTGACTCCATCCAGGACAAAGCAGCCCACTTGATTGCCACCCCATCCACAAACTTTCAGTCCCACCACCACCGATGCACAGTGGAAGCTGTGTGCACCATCTGCAAGATGCACTGCAGGAACTCACCAAGGCTCATTAGATAGCACCTTTCAAACCTATGACCACAACCATCTGGAAGGATAAGGACAGCAGACACATGGGAACACCGCAACCTGGATGTTCCCTTCCAAGCCACATACCATCCTGACTTGGAAAAGTATCGCTGTTCCTTCACTGTTGCTGGGTCAAAATCCTGGAACTCCCTCCCTAACAGCATTGTCTCTGTACCTACAGCACATGGATTGTAGCGGATCAAGAAGGCAGCTCACCACTACCTTCTCAAGGGCAATTAGGGATGGGCAATAAATGCTGGCCTAGCCAGCGACACCCACATCCCATCAATGAATAAAAAAACTTTCAAACCCTTGACTCCTACCACCTAGAAGGACAAGGGCAGGCGATGCATGGAAACACCACCACCTAGAAGTTCCCTCCAAGCCACTCACCATCCTAACTTTGAAATATCATCGTTCCTTCACTATCGCTGGTCAAAATCCTGGATTTCCGTTTCTGACAGCACTGTGGGTGTATCTACACATGGACGTAGCGGATCAAGAAGGCAGTTCACCGCCACCTTCTCAAGGGCAATTTAAGGTATGCATTAGTTGATGGCCATGCCAACGGCACCTACATCCCCTAAAAGAATTGTTAAAAATCAGAAGAGTCTCCTCCCTCCCCTATCCTGATCCCCAGAGTCCAAAGCCGCCTCAGTGGGGAGTCTGCGCCCCAACTGCCTGCCCACTGTGGGGCTCAGAAACAGGGTGAACAGCTTCCAACCGGCATTGTCTCTCTGCAAATGATGACATAGGATTCTGCGCATGCATGGCCAAATGTACGTGCACAGACAGGTATCTGCTGTCATCTCGCAGGGCCATCTTGCATTGTCAGGCAACAGTATTTCTTCTAATACAGATGGTTCACCCTATAGATATGGTTAATTAATCAACCTTATAATACATGGTTTTGTTTAAAGATAAGGTGTCATACTAAGTTCAAGTTGCAGAGTTCAACTTTTTGTTCCAATCTTCAAAGCTGACAAAGACAACCTCAATTGCACAGTGTAATTAAAACACACACAATTCCCTGAATCCAGACTTTATGGTATCTTTAAAGTAATCAAGTCATCAACTCCAGTTCTGCTCAAACAGCTGCTTTAACTGTAAGTTGTCCCACGAGTAGAAATTCCAACTGAACTATTTAAAAAGGTGGTTAAGATACAATCCATAAATGTTAGTTCAGGGCAACGTGCAATCCTAAACATTAGTTGTATTATCAATATCTTACACACTCCACTTGATAAGCAGCATGTGGGGGGGCACAAAAGTCTACCAAGCCCCAACTAAATGTGCACTTAATTTGTTCTAGTACAGCTAGAGCGCTGACATCTACCTGACACTGTCTAAAATTGCTTAGGTATGTCCTGTCCATAAAACGCAGAGACATTTGGCCACTACTCCATCAACCTGCTTCTAATCAACAGGAAAGTGATGGAAAGAATTACCAACAGTGTTGGCAAGTGGCACTTACCTACTGGTAACCTGCTGATCTCAGCTCAATTTGGCAGAACTTCTCTGCTCTGGACCCCGTTACACCCATGGTCCAAACATTGACACTAGCAGAATTCTAGAGGTGGGCCTGAGGGTGGCTGCCCTTGATATCAAGGTGTCATTTAACCAAATGTAGCATTAAGAAACCTTACTAAAATTGTGGATCAGAGAAAACTCTCTATTGATTGTAGTCAACCTGAAAGAAGATTGTTGTCATTGGAAGTCACTCATTTTAGCCCCAGGCTATCACATTAGAAGTTCTCACGGCAGCGCCTAGACCAAATTATTTTTAGCTGCTTCATCAATGACCTTCCCTCCATCATAAGTTCAGAAGTGGGAATGTTCACTGATGTTCAGCCTCATTTGCCATTCCAATAATGAAACTCATGCAACAAGACCTGAACAACATCCAGCGCTGGGCCTGCGAACTTTCTTCCAACATTCTGACATTTGGTATAATGTGGTAAACAGCTTATTTGATTCCCCAAAGACCTTCGGCTACCTATAAAGTGCAAATCAAAGGTATGATTGCATATTCTCTCCAACAACACTCAGGAAGCTCAACACTATCTGAAACAAAGCAGTTCACTTGATTGGCACCCCATCCATTGATGTAAACATTCATTCCCACCACCGTTGCATTGTGGTTGCAGTCTGCACTACCTACAGGATGCTCTGCAACAATTTGTTGAAGTTGCTTTAGTACCTCCCAAACCTGTGACCACCCCCACCATGTAGAAGGGCAGGGCAGCATCACATGGGAATGCCACCTTCATCAAGTTCCCCTGCAACCCTTGCAACATTCTTACTTGGACATGCAGCATTCTTCCTTCATTTTTTATGATCAAAACTTAGGAACTTCCTTCTTAATGGCATTGTGGGAGCACCTTCTCGGCCCAGACTATGGTAATTTAAAGAGGCAGCCTGTCAGCAACTTCAAGGACAACTGGAGATGCTGTCTTTTCCAATGATGTCCACATTCTTAGAAGGATTTTGAGAAAATTCCACCAATTCTCTTTCATGTACGAATATATAAAGTGTAAAGGTGATTAAATCCAAATTTATCTGGATAATAAAATTTATCCACAAAGAAGAGGATGAAGTTAATGTTGCAGTAAAGCAAGAAGGAATATAGATATTGGCTAAGATATAAATAGAGAGGAGACGGGCATCACTCAAAGTTAACAAGCCTTACAGTCCAGATAGGATGTACCCTAGGTTGCTGAGGGAAGCTAGGCTGATGATAGTAGAATCTCTAACCAAAATCTTTCAACCTGCTGTGGATATGGAGGTGGTGCCAGATGACTTTGTGTCCAGGTACATGAATCACAAAAAGTTAGTATTTGGGTACAGCAAGTGATTAGGAATTTTGTTGTTTATTGCAAGGCGAAGCCTACTGCAGCTCTAAGAAAACATCACACATGAAAGATATTGATTTTTTACGTGCACGCAAGGCACTGACAACATTAGACAGTATGTAACTGAGCTGAGAAAACTAGCTAAATTGTGTGAATTTGGAGAGCTTGAAGAATCACTCATCTGAGAATAATTTGCAGGATCGCAAATGACAGAGGGAACAGCTTTTGAGAGAAGTTGATCTCGTGCTGGAGAAAGCAATAAATATCCACAGAGCGGCAGAGACAATGAAATGCCAGATTAAACAGATGACAGATGATAAGCTGCACACGGTCAAGCAGTTAGATGCAGTTAAACAGGAACAGCCCTGGGAAAGAACAAATAGGCAGTCTGAAGGTAAAAAGAGCAAAACTGCTAAAACATTTAAATGCAGCCATTTACCACGTAGTTAGATACGTAGTTAAATACAGAGCATTTACCACGTAGTTGTCCAACCTATGGAAAGCAGTGTAAAAACTGTAATAAACTAAACCACTTCGCTAAGATGTGTAAATTGAAGAAAGTGCACACGATTGACACAGACACTGAAACTGAACTTTCGTTGGTACAGTAACAAATTCCAAAGAAGGTGAATGGAAGATTGATTTAAAAATTGCCAACATGATGGTGAATTTCAAGCTTGACACAGGTGCACAAGAAAATGTCATCCCCATGAGCCTGTATCGTAAGATAAGCAAAGAAAAACAACTAACTAAAACAAATGTGAAGCTGTCTACTTACGTAGGCAAAATAGGTCTTCATGAAATCAAGTACTCAGGACATGTGCTAACAAGTGAGTGACTGAAGTCGGACCCGAGTAACATCGAAGCAGTCGTGAACATGCCACCCACAGAATGCAAGAAAAACTTGGAGAAATTTTTGGGAATGGTGACCTATCTTGGGAAATTCATTCCAAACATGTCAGACCTGACAGCACCTCTCAGAGAACTTCTACAAAATGATGTGGAATGGGACTGGGAATAAAGTCACCAGGAAGCTTTGACCTGTCTGAAGAGAACACAGACCCTGGCACCAGCGCTAAATCATCATCTCTGTCACCATTCAAAACATCCAGTGGAATAATTATGAAAAAACCACGAATATAGAGATGAGTAAAAGACAGAACAGTCTGATCAAAACCGTGAGAAAGAATAGATAAGAGACTTTGTGTACTTAAGTTGTAGACAAGTTTTTTTTTAAAAAGGGAAATGTCATGATAATGTTCGATTGTGGTAGTGGACTCCAGTATTAGATACTATATGATATAGTGTCTAATATATGATACTCTCCACTGTATATGGGGTCACCAACCCTGGGGTTGACGGTCAGATAGCACATGTTGGAGCCTATCTTGATAGAGTACAGATATTGCAGATGTGTGTTCGTGTTAGGCAAATGAGTTAGCTATAATGCTGACGGCCTTTGTGTATCGTTGAAACAAGACACACTTCACAATTATGCACGTTAAATTGCCCTCCCATGCACTACCTCATTGACCCAGAGTCTGTCAACACCTGATGTCTGCCACTATCTTCTTGACTATTTACTACGTTTCCAAGTTTTGAATCATTCACAAACTTCAAAGCCGGTCTTCCTATACCTAAGCCATTTATATGTAACAAAAAATGTGATGGCCCTACTGTCAATGCCTGGAAGATCTAACTATTTCTCTCCAGTCAGAAAAGTGCCCACTCACCATTTCCCACTACTAACATTAGACTTGACTGGTCTATAGTTACCAGACTTATTATCCTATTCCTCTTTTTAGGAGAGGGGTGTAATATATGCAATTCTCCAGTCATTTGGCGGAGCAGGCTCGAAGGGCCGAATGATCTACACCTACTCCTATTTTCTATGTTTCCATGAGCATATGAATTAGGAGGAGTAGTCCTTTTGGCACTTCGAGTCTGCTGTATCAAATACTGGAGTCCACTACCACAATCAACTATTATCATGACAAAGTGGTGCACTTCAACAGCAATATGGAGAGGCAGTATATTCTATAATGAGGGGGAGTGAGGTGCACGAACAGAAGAACCTGGAGATGCAAATTCACAAATCTGTGAAGGTGCCAGGGGACGTTGATGAGGTGACTAAGACAGCAAACTGGATACCTGGATTTGTAAATGGGGACATTGAATGCAAAAACAAAGAAATCCTGCTAAACCTTTACAAATCACCGGAACATTGCATATAATTCAGACCACACTTTAAGAAGAATGTTAAAACCTTTATAGTGGAGGTTTACCAAGATGATAGAAGAGTTGTATTATTCACCACTTGTTTCAAATGCACCGTGGACCTAATACTCAGGTCTGTCAACTAGCTGGATAAAAAAAAATCAAAGAATAAAAATACACCAGTAATTCTATTTCTGTTGGAATGATTGGGTGCAGAGTTTTGTTGATGTCTTTATGAATAAAGAAACCTGATAATGGCCATATTCTTCTTAAATGAATGTTGCTTTGCTGAAATGAACTGAGAGAGTCAATAGGAATAGTATCTATTCTACAGTGTCCCAGACAGTGGCATACTGTCTAATATGACATTCACTAGTTTTGGATTTGGAGGGTTAAATTTTGGAATTTTCAAACGGAAATGTTAGCTAGATATTTTATCAGAAACTTGACTCTAAAAGCAAAATGGACAAACTCTGAATATCAATGCACCATTTTTAAACTGATCAAATCTTCTAGGTTTGCGCTATTGATTACTAATGATAGTAATGCTTCACGTAGACAGCTGGTTGATCTTCTTGCAGGTTATGCATATTTTGTCTTCCAGTGGAAATTTTGCAACATTTGGTATGATTATGCCGTTGTGGGAATTTTAATGTTGCTTGCTCAACTGGAAGCGACTACAACTTGTCTGACCTGTAAATCTCTAAAGTGGCTAAATTAGTTTTGAGCATTTAGTATAGAACATAGTGCTGGTATAGATATAACTTATTTTAAATATAGAAATTAAGTTTAATTCTTTTGTTGTCTTCTACCAAACAAAATGTTAATATTTTTAGAGCCAAAGCTCTCACTAAAATGGAATATACTACTGGTGGCTTCTAAAGGGTCACTTGAAACTGCTGGTATAAATATTGATCTAGGTGACACTATTTTCTTTGACGACTGTTAAATACCATTTGATAATTGGCCAGAACTGTCATAATCTGTCTGGCACCTTTTTTAAAAAAAACTTCTAAAGCTTTAGGATTCTATTTCGGGTGAAAGCCATTGACTGAACTATGTTACAGAAACTGTTCCTCTTTTTAGATGTTGCTGTATTTCCAGCATTTACTGTTTTTTTTATTTCAGATTTCCAGCATCCATAGTATTTTGTTCTACTGAAATGTGTAAATTATTTGTTGACGATAGTCAGTGATACCACAAGGCCTGCTGTTGGAGAAAGAATACCATCCACCTGCCAATACCTTTGCTAAAATTCTTACTACCAACTATTGAGATTCAGTACACTTAAATAGCCCTACAGAAAGGTGGTGAGTTACTTGCCACAGAATTCCCAACCTCTGACCTGCTCTTGTAGCCACATATGGCTGGCTCAGTTCAGTTTCTGGTCAATGGTAATCCCTAGGATGTTGATACTGGGGGATTCAGTGATGGTAACACAATTGAATGTCAAGGGGCGATGGTTGGATTCTCTCTTGTTGGAGATGGCCATTAGCTGGCACTTGTGTGGCACGAATGTTACTTGCCACTAATCAGCCCAAGCCTGAATGCTGTCCAGATCTTCGTACATATGAGTACAGACTGCTTCAGTATCTGAAGAATCATGAACGGTGGTGAACATTGTGCAATCATCAGCCAACATTCCCACTTTTGAACTTATGATGGAGGAAAAGTCATCAATGAAGCAGCTGAATGTGGTTGGGTCTAGGACATACCCTGAGGAACTCCTGCAGTGATGTCCTGGGACTGAGAAGATTGTCCTCCAACAACCACAATCACCTTCATTTGTGCTAGATATGACTCCAATCAGCAGAAAGCTTTCCGCCTGATTCCTATTGACTCCAGTTTTGCTAGGACTCCTTGATGCCACACTCGGTCAAATGACATATGATTCTGATCACATATCTGCACTATCACTAAGACCACCTATTTCCACTTCCATAACATTGCCAAATTCCACTCCTGCCTCAGCTCATCTGCTGCTACTGAAAACCTCATCCATGTCTTTATTTCCTTTTAGATCTCTCAATTCCAACGCTGCTTCCTACATTCTACCCTCCATGTACTTGAGGTCATTCAAAACTCTTGCTGCCTTACTTGCACCAAATTCCATTCACCTCTATGTTCGTTGGTCTATGTTGGCTGCTGGTCAAGGAATGTTTCAATTTTAAAATTCTTTTCCTTGTTTTCAAAGCTATCTATTGCCTCATAACTCCCTTTCCCTGTACTCTCCTTCAGCCCCACAACCCTTCGAGATTTCTGCTCTCCTGTAACTCTGGCTGCTTGAGCACCCTCAATATTAATTGCTCCATTATTGGTGGCTGTGTCTTCAGTTGCCTAGGCCCTAAACTCTGCTGAGCTCTGGAATTCTTTCCCTAAACCTTGCTGACTCTAAATAATTTTTCTCTCTATATGACACTCCTTGAAATCTTCCTCTTTGAGCAAGCTTTTGGTCATTTGACCTATAATTGTCTTAAGTGGTGGCATTGTATCAATTTATGTTTTATAATGCTCCTGTGAAGCACATAGGATATTTTATTATGTTAAATCTGCAGATCAATATTTGTTTTAAAATTGTGAGCAATTTTGGCAGAGAAGTTTTTCCCGGTAGACTTCCATTTATTTTGCCCAGATCTGGCTGGAAAACTATGCCAGTTATGTTCCAAATATGTTCAGTATTTTTTTATATTTATGGGATGTGGGAATCTCTGGCTAGGCCTGCATTTATTTCCAATCCCTAATTGCCTTTGAGAATGTGGTAGTGAGCTGCCTTCTTGAACTGCTGCAGTCTCTGTGGTATAGGTACACCCACAGTGCTGTTAGGGAGTTCCAGAATTTTGACCCAGCAACAGTGAAGGAACGATGAGATATTTCCAAGTCAGGATGGTGTGTGGCTTGGAGGGGAACTTCCAGGTGATGATGTTCCCATGCACCTGCTGCCCTTGTCCATTTAGATAGTAGTGGATTGTGGGTTTGGAAGATGCTGTCTAAGGAGCCTTGGTGAGTTCCTGCAGTGCATTTTGTAGATGGTACACACTGCTGCTACTGTGCGTCTGTGGTGGAGGAACTGAATGTTTGTGGATGTGGCAAGAATGTTAATTGTCACTTGTCAGCCCAACCCTGGATGTTGTCCAAGTCTTGCTGCATTTGAACATGGATTGCTTCAGTATCTGATATCATGTGGGGTGAATTGAATTGGCCAAAGACTGGCGCCTGTGATGCTGGGGACCACCAGAAGAGGCTGAGGTGGATCATCTGCTCGGCACCTTTCAGCCTTATCTTTTGCACTGAGGTGCTGGGCTTCCCCCGTCGTTGTGGATGAGGATATTTTTGGAGCCTCCTCCTTCAGTGAGTTCTTTAATTGTGACTGGATGTGGCAGAACTGCAGACCTTAGACCTGATCCGTTGGTTATGGAATTGCTTAGCTCTGTCTATCATTTGCTGCTTATGCTTTTTGGCAGTCAAGTAGTCCTATGTTGTAGCTTCACCAGGTTGACACCTGATTTTTAGGTATGCCTGGCACTGCTCCTGGCATGTCCTCCTGCACTCTTTGTTGAACCAGAGTTGATCCCCTGACTTGGTAGTAATGGTAGAATAGGGGATATGTCAGGCCATAAGGGTACATATAGATTGTGGTTAAGTACAATCCTGCTACTGATGGCCCACAACACCTCATGGATGCCCAGTCTTGAGTTGCCAGATTTGTTTGAAATATTTTTTATTCAATTATGGGATGTGGATGTTGCTTACTAGACCAGCATTTATTGCGCATCCCTAACTGCCCTTGAGAAAGTGGTAATGAGCTGCTGCCTTGAACCTCTGCAGTCCACGTGGTGTAGGTAGACCCACAATGCTCTTGGGGAGGGAGTTCCAGGATTTTGACTAATTTAGCATGGTGGTAATGCCATGCAACACAATGAGGGGTATCCTCACTGTGAAGTCAGGACTTTGTCTCCACAAGGACTGTGCGGTGGTCACTCCTACCAATACTGTCATGGACAGATGCATTTGCGGCAGACTGGTGAGGATGAGGTCAAGCATGTTTTTCCCTTTTGTAGGTTCTGCTACCACCTGTCACAGACCCAGTATAGCAGCTATGTCTTTTAGGACTTGGCCAACTCGGTCTGAAGTGGTGCGCCTGGGCCACACTTGGTGAAGGACATTGAAGTCTCCCATCCAGAGTACATACTGCACCCTTGGCACCTCCAAGTGGTGTTCAATATGGAGGAGTACTGATTTGTCAGCTGATGGGGGGGTGGTGGTGGTACTCCCAGGTCAACTCCCCACCGACTTTATGTCGCTGTGCCACCACCTCTGCTGGGTTTGTCCTGCCAGTGGGATAGGACATACCCAGGAATGGTGATGGTGGTGTCTGTGACATTGTTTGTAAGGTATGATTCTGTGGTATCACTATGTCAACTGTTGCTTGATTATTCTGTGAGACAAGTCTCCCAATTTTGGCACTAGCCCCCAGATGTTCGTAAGGAGGACTTTGCAGGGTTAACACGGCTGGCTTTGCCATTGTTATTTCCAATGCCTAGGCCGATGCTGGGGCATCCATCCTATTCCATTCCTTTTGAACTTTTTAGTGGTTTGATACAACTGAGTGGTTTGCTAGGCCATATCAGAGGGCATTTAAGAGTCAAACACATTGCTATGTGTCCAGAGTCACATGTAGTAAGCTTGGCAGATTTCCTCCCCTTCAGATGGGTTTTCTCACCAATCAACAGTGGTTTCACAGTCATGATCCAAATTTTAATTTCAGATTTGAATTCGAGTTTCACCATTCTGTGGTGGGATACAAACCCAGGTACCCAGAAATTACCCTGGGTCTCTGCATTACTAATCCAGTGACAATACCAATATGCCACCACCTCCGCATTTAATTTGAGGGAGTGAATGTGGGCATAATGTCATGAACAAAATTGGAAGACATTGGAGGTTTTGTTGTGGATCAGAAATGGATTTGCGGGAGTACTTGCCCATGATTGCAGCAGAGAACAATTGAAACTCCAGCGAAAACACCAGTACAAGTCCCCAACATAGTACTAAGTATTGAATTGGGTGCTGAGTTATTGTAAGAGCTGCTCCCAGCAGACCCTTCTTCCTACCAATTTATACTGAAAACCATAGCTTACTTCATTTGTGGTGTTGCTACCTACATTTCTCATGCCAGTATTACAAATGCTGGTATCCCATATGGAAGGAATAATGATGATTGAGAGATGATCTGAGTTGTCCCCACGCATCATCTGGCTCCGCACGGACTTGGGACACAGTGAGCAGGCAATCACAGTCTGATTGAACTGAGACCTAGGCTTTGAAAATGTGTGGTATGCTTTCTCCTAATAGGGAATGCTTATCTATTACTTTGGTCTTCATGAATCATACTGTAGATTGGAATAAAAACATAAAATGCTGGAAAAGCTCAGAAGGTCTGATGCAACACATCTCCTAAGTGTTAACAGTTCAGGTCGCGACCTTCCATCAGAACTGTAGATTGGACTGCTTTTACATGAAACAGCCTCACCTTGTGCTGCAAGTGTGTTCATTATCTGTAATTACACACTTGGCTCTCTTCTGCAAGCACAGAATGGATCAGATTTTGAAGCCTCAACATGTCCCTTACACTTCAGCCATGACCTTTGAGTCTCAACCCTCCCTTCTCGGTGATCTTGGACTTTTGACCCGTGGGAGCAAAGGCTCCAATGTCTCCTCAGCAATGTTGGGTAAAAACACAAACTTAGGCCCCTGGCCAAATAATAGCATTTTATGCCAAAAAAATTGACACATCAAATCCAGATCTATGATTAGCTGGGCGAGTAGGAGTAAGTAGAATTTCTCCATGGGAAGTTGCACCCCAGGAACTATTTTTTTTAAAAGATCCAGATCCAGGGTAGGAGACACCTCAAACTTCCTCTTTGAATGTTAAATGGATACTCTGTTAAAGAAAGTACTATGAGACATAGGCAAACCAGGGAAATTCTTCGCACTTACTGTGTGTATTGCTAGAGTAGAACCAACCTTTGTTGGCCCCATTGAAATCTACGAAGAACTTGCCAGGCACTCCTGCTGTCTACATCTGAAATGCAGACCACATCAAAAAAGCTCCAGAGGAAAACTTGCAAATGCTGGTTGCTAGTGTCAGACAATTAGATTCAAAAAGCTTGTTGCATGCTTGATGAACTTTCAAGATCTGATGGGACACACTCCCAGAAACCTTGAAACAGGCACAATCACTGTAGCACATAAAATATCAGACGCTATATCAACCCTCAATTATAATGCTATGTTATTGGCCTAAACTATGGCCTGTGGGATGGACTCTGTCTTGATGGACTCCAGCTCAACCAAAATAAGCAATTGTAGAGATGTGCACCATTGCAGCAGCACAAATGTAGCCATTTGAAACTATTAGCCAGGTAGTGGAGTTGCCTACTTCCTGAACTTGATCGGAAGACCTTTCACAATTTTTTAAAGTTATATTTGAACAATAGCTAAAAATCTCTCATTCACAATTTTGACTAATGGTTGGTCTTGTCCATAGGCCATCTCCAATGGAAAACCAAGTAGCGTTGGCTTTATCCTCTTTATAACTTGACTGTTGTTATGACTGGTCTCTGGCGAGTCCACCAACTTTGTTCTGCTCCCGGGTGTGGAGAAATGAGCTGGCTCCCTTTATTTATTAAACCCCCTTGGTTGGTCATGACAGTTTAATTTAAAAGTGATCCTTTTTGTCAAAGATACCTTTTCCCAGTCCAAATGTATTTATGTTTTAGAAGGAGCCAATTTAACCAGGCTTTCTTGAGTCAAAGAAAGAGTAAGTTTATTAGTTACTAAAAACCCGAGAAAAAATGACAAAAATGCAACACACATACACACAGAAGTTGAGTCCAAAAATAAAAGTTAAGAAAGATATACAGATCAGTCTTTGGCTTGTCTATGAGGAGTAGATGGCGAAACATCATGCCTGTTAAGTTGAGTGATTCCGGTAGAGCTGATTTTGGCAGTTGAGCAGGAGACACTTGGTTCAGTTGGTTAGCCAAAGGAGTTGGCCTGTTTCCTTTTTGACTGTGGCTTTGCTGACTTGCCACCAGCCAGAGAGAGAGAGGAAATAGAAACTTCTACCTGCAAGCTGCAGGGATGTCTAGTTGAGCTTCTGCTGTGACCTTCACAGCACACACTGGCATATCAGAACTAAAACACCCAGGTCAGGTTGGCAGCTGGCTTCTTAACCCCTTTTCTTGCATATTCTGAGAAATGAATGCCTTTCGCCCACAATCTGCTTTCTTTCAACTCTGATCATGTCTACATTCTGAGACATAATTCAATAAGACCATAAGACTTAGGAGCAGAAATTAAGCCATTCAGCCCATCGAGTCTGCTCCGCCATTCAATCATGGCGGATAAGGTTCTCAACCCCTTTCTCCCGCCTTCTCCCCGTAATCTTTGATCCCCTTACCAATCAAGAACCTATCTATCTTGGTCTTAAGTACACTCAATGACCTGGCCTCCACAGCCCTCTGTGGCAATGAATTCCATAGATTTCCACACTCTGGCTAAAGAAGTTTCTCCTCATCTCTGTTCTAAAAGGTCTTCCCTTCACTCTGAGGCTGTGCCCTCAGGTCCTAGTCTCTCCTAATAATGTAAACATCTTCCCCACGTCCACTCTACCAGGCCTTTCAGTATTCTGTAAGTTTCAATCAGATCCCCCCTCATCCTTCTAAACTCCATTGAGTTTTTACCCAGAGTCCTCAAACATTCCTCATATGTTAAGCCTTTCATTCCTGGGATCGTTCTCCTGAACCTCCTCTGAACCCTCTCCAGGGCCAGAACATCTTTCCTGAGATACGGGGCCCAAAATTGCTCATAATAGTCTAAATGTGGTCTGACCAGAGCCTTATAAAGCCTCAGCAGCACATCCCTGCTTTTTATATTCTAGTCCTCTCGAAATAAATGCCAACATTGCATTTGCCTTCCTAACTACCGACTCAACCTGCAGGTTAACCTTAAGAGAATCCTGGACCAGGACTCCCAAGTCCCTTTGCTCTCCAGACTTCTGAATTCTCTCCCCATTTAGAAAATAGTCTATGCCTCTATTCTTCCTACCAAAGTGCATGACCTCACACTTCCCCACGTTGTATTCCATCTGCCACGTCTTTACCCATTCTCCTAACCTGTCCAAATCCTTCTGCAGCCTCCCCATCGCCTCAATAATACCTGTGCCTCCACCTATCTTTGTATCATTTGCAAACTTAGCCAGGATGCCCTTAGTTCCTTCATCTACATCATTAATGTATAAAGTGAAACGTTGTGGTCCCAACACCGACCCCTGCGGAACTCCACTAGTCACCGGCCGCCATCCTGAGAAGGACCCCCTTATACCCACTCTCTGCCTCCTGCCAGACAGCCAATCTTCTATCCATGCTAGTATCTTGCCTCTAACACCATGGGCTCTTATCTTACTGAGCAGCCTCCTTTGCAGCACTTTGTCAAAGGCCTTCTGGAAGTCCAAGTAGATAACATCCATTGGCTCTCCTTTGTCTAACCTACTTGTTACCTCCTCAAAGAATTCTAACAGATTTGTCAGGCATGACCTCCCCTTGATGAAACCATGCTGACTTTGCCCGATTTTACCATGCACTTCCAAATATTCTGAAATCTCATCCTTAATAATGGACTCTTAAAATCTTACCAATGACCGAGGTCAGGCTAATCGGCCTGTAATTTCCCTTCTTTTGCCTCACTCCCTTAAACAGGGGGGTTACATTAGCGATTTTCCTGTCCTCTGGGACCATCCCTGACTCCAGTGATTCCTTAAAGATCACCACTAACGCCTCCACTATCTCTTCAGCTATCTCCTTCAGAACTCTGGGGTGTAATCCATCTGGTCCAGGTGATTTATCCACCTTCAGACCTTTCAGTTTTCCTAGCACCTTCTCCTTGGTAATGGCCACCATACTCACCTCTGCACACCCCCCCCCCCCCCCCAACTCTCTTGAACTTTGGGGATGTTACTCAGGTCTTCCACTGTGAAGATTGATGCAAAGCACCTATTCAGTTCCTCTGCCATTTCTTTATTCCCCACTACTACTTCTCCAGTGTCATTTTCCAGCGGCCCAATGTCGACTTTTGCCTCTCTCTTACCCTTTGTATATCTAAAAAAAAACTCTTGCAATCTTCTTTTATATTACCGGCTAGTTTACCCTCATATTTAATCTTCTCCTCCTTATTTCTTTTTTAGTTGTCCTCTCTTGGTCTTTGTAGGCTTCCCAATCCCACTGCTCTTCACTGCATAATATGCTTTCTCTTTAGCTTTTATGCTGTCCCTGACTTCCCTTGTCAGCCATGGTTGCCTCGTCCTCCCTTTAGTATGCTGCTTCTTCCTAGGGATGAATTTTTGCTCTGCCTCCCAAATTACTCCCAGAAACTCCTGCCATTGTTGTTCCACTGTCTTTCCTGCTAGGCTCATCTCCCAGTCAATTCTGGCCAGCTCCTCCCTCATGCCTCTGTAGTTGCCTTTATTCAACTGTAATACCGTTACATCTGATTCCAGCTTTTTCCCCTCAAATTGCAGGGTAAATTCTATATTATGGTCACTTCTTGCTAAGGGTTCCTTCACCTTAAGCTCCCTTATCAAATCTGCCTCATTACACAACACTAAATCTAGAATTGCGTGTTCCCTAGTGGGCTCCACCACAAGCTGCTCCAAAAAGCCATCTCGTAGACATTCCACAAATTCCTTTTCTTGGGATCCACTACCAACCTGATTTTCCCAGTCTACCTGCATATTGAAATCCCCCATGATCACTGTAACCTTGCCTTTCTTACACGCCTTTTCTATCTCCTGGTGTATCTTATGCCCCACATCCTGACTACTGTTCGGAGGCCTGTACATAACTCCCATTATGGTTTTTTTAACCTTTGTGGTTCCTCAACTCAATCCACACAGATTGTACATCATCTGACCCTACGTCATTTCTTGCTATCAATTTAATTTCATTTCTTACTAACAAAGCAACCCCACCCCCTCTGCCAACCTGCCTATCTTTTCGATAGGATGTATATCCTTGGATTTTTAGCTCCCAGTCCTGATCCCCTTGCAGCCATGTCTGCGTGATGCCCACCACATCATACCTGCCAATTTTAATCTGCGCCACAAGCTCATTTACCTTATTTTGTGTACTGCGTGCATTCAGATACAACATCTTCAGTCCTGTATTTCCCGTCCCCTTTCTCATTGTCGTCTGTTTAGGTGGTTTCTGCTGAGATGGTAATCGATCTCCATTGCCTCTTCAACCACTGGAGATTAAAGTTCAGTCTTTTGCATTGCATTTCTTCCTTTCAAGTGCTTCTGTCTGAAGTAGACCTTGACGTCTTTTCAGTGTGACATTTGATACTTTCTGGACTAGTCGGTCAAGCATAATTCATATCGGAATTTTCCAGGAAGTGGTTACTTTACAGTCTCAGCTAGCTTTTGCTTGTTGGTCTTTTTAAAAAACAGAAGTCTTACTTTAAAAAGCCCAAATGCCTGTAGGTAATTCAGGGCTGTGATCTGCTGTCATGACATTGTAGACTACTGAATTATCCCTGCAATTAAGGATTATATGACAGTGGAATTTATAAAGAAACTTTATGCAGATGGCATATTCCTCTGTTCCTACAATTTACACACCATTGAAGAGCTCATGCTGTAAACTTAACTTCTTCAAAATAGAGGATACTGTCTTTGCCCAGAATGCCCTAACACAAGTACAAGAGCTTTATCTCTGCCTGGTCAAAGAGGGATTTGGGGTACACAGTGATGCCCAAATTCCCAAGACTTCACACAAAATAGTTGTCTCCTGTCTTCTGAGCATACCTGATGACCTTAACAAATGGAAGTGCGGGTTGTCCAATTTACTGCTGGGAAAAGTTAAACCTCATGATGATGAAAGTGCTCCCCCACCTCCATCATTTGTCCTAAAAATTGAGAGTGGTTAGACTGTGAGATTGATATAAACCATTGTTGAAGCAAAGTCTATAAATTATTTTAACAGGGAATTAAATAGCTGATTAAAACAGCAATGCCCTGTATCAAAGGATTTGGGGAATGATCAGGATAATGGGATTAGCCTAGATTGATAATTTGGAAACAAACCTGATGGCTCAGCTGGCCTGCTTCTGTGCTATAACAATCTAAGGGTCATAAATCTGAAGTGTAGCAAGCCTATCAAGTCATGACCTGAAAACATGAACATTTTTGCACAAAACAATACAATACAAAAGAGAGCTCTAGGTGGTGGGATGTTGCTTGTTAGTGAGGATTCCATGTTTTCTTTACATATTCTCATAAAATTGGTGAATAAATGGAGGAGAATTTTTTTTTAAATAAAGGCTGATGCACAGGAAGCCCTGTAGTTTCCTACCAATCCACTGTTTCTAGATAATACAAAAGCAGAGGCACAGTGAGCTCTGTTTCTTCTGCTGCCCCTGGATTTGAACAGAGTGGCTTTATACCAGTATACACTGAGTACTGTGTTTTATGTGTTTACTTCCTGATTTCTTTTGATTGGAAGCTAAAGCTTAATGCTCTCTACAGCAGTGATGCCACTTTTAATTCCTTGTGGTTCAAAGGATCAATCCTAACAAAGCAAATAATTCATTATTTATTTTATATATTATACTTATTTAATTTGGAAGCAAGCCTGATGGCTCAGCTGGCTGCTTCTGTGCTATAACAATCTGGGGGTCATAAATCTGAAGGATAGCAAGTACTGTCTATCAGATCATGACCTGAGAACATGAACATTTTTGCATAAAACAATACAATACAAAAGAGAACTCTAGGTGGTGGGATGTTGGCTTTACTTCCATAAGCAACCCTCCCCCACCACAAATGCTTAGTTAAATCAGGTGGGTTTCCTTGGTTGGGGAGTGCTGCACTGGCTCTATTATATTTACTTGGTGAATGTTGCTGGTGTAGTTTATTTGGACTAGATTTTTGGAAAATGTGTACAACTTGTACATGCTTTTTCAAACTAGTCACTTTTTAAGAGCCTATGGCTATCTTAATTGATTTCCCTACATTAAGGTACTGTATAAATGCAAGCTATTGGATGAGCAAGCCTCAAGTTCTGTGTGCTGTCATTGCAATGGAATGCACTCCCAGGCCAGACTGCAGCTAACTTAATTTGAATGCTTCCAGTCTAGCTTGCCTATCTGCTGTTGTCCTTCCTGTTCACCCACTAGCCTGGTACAACTATTCGCCTCCTCACCCATGCCCCCCAGCCTTATCAACGTTATCATCATCCAGCTCCACTTTAATTTAAATACCCACAGTAATTCATGCCTCACCCTAGTGCACTTTTGATTCTTGGACCTGGCAGTATAAACTGCCAAAAAACAAAAAACTGAGGATGCTGGAAATCCAAAACAAAAACAGAGTTACCAGGAAAAACTCAGCAGGTCTGGCAGCATCGGCGGAGAAGAAAAGAGTTGACGTTTCGAGTCCTCATGACCCTTCAACAGAACTAGGCGAGTCCCAGGAAGGGGTGAAATATAAGCTGGTTTAAGGTGGTGGGGGGAGAGAAGTGGAGGGGGGTGTTGTGGTTGTAGGCAAAAGCAGTGATAGAAGCAGATCATCAAAAGATGTCACAGACAGCAGAACAAAAGAACACATAGGTGTCGAAGTTGGTGATATTATCTAAACGAATGTGCTAATTAAGAATGGATGGTAGGGCACTCAAGGTATAGCTCTAGTGGGGGTGGGGGGAGCATAAAAGATTTAAAAATATTTTAAAATAATGGAAGTAGGTGGGAAAAAGAAAAATCTATATAATTTATTGGAAAAAAACAAAAGGAAGGGGGAAGAAACAGAAAGGGGGTGGGGATGGAGGGGGGAGGTCAAGACCTAAAGTTGTTGAATTCAATATTCAGTTCGGAAGGCTGTAAAGTGCCTAGTCGGAAGATGAGATGTTGTTCCTCCAGTTCGCGTTGGGCTTCACTGGAACAATGCAGCAAGCCAAGGACAGACATGTGGGCAAGAGATCAGGGTTAAAATGGCAAGCGACAGGGAGGTTTGGGTCATTCTTGCGGACAGACCGCAGGTGTTCTGCAAAGCGGTTGCCCAGTTTACGTTTGGTCTCTCCAATGTAGAGGAGACCGCATTGGGAGCAACGAATGCAGTAGACTAAGCTGGGGGAAATGCAAGTGAAATGCTGCTTCACTTGAAAGGAGTGTTTGGGCCCTTGGACGGTGAGGAGAGTGGAAGTGAAGGGGCAGGTGTTACATCTTTTGCGTGGGCATGGTGTGGTGCCATAGGTGGGGGTTGGGGAGTAGGGGGTGATGGAGGAGTGGACCAGGGTGTCCCGGAGGGAACGATCCCTATGGAATGCCGACAGTGGGGGTGAAGGGAAGATTTGTTTGGTAGTGGCATCATGCTGGAGTTGGCGGAAATGGCGGAGGATGATCCTTTGAATGCAGAGGCTGGTGGGGTGATAAGTGAGGACAAGGGGGACCCTATCATGTTTCTGGGAGGGAGGAGAAGGCGTGAGGGTGGATGCGCGGGAGATGGGCCGGACACGGTTGAGGGCCCTGTCAACGACTGTGGGTGGAAAACCTCGGTTAAGGAAGAAGGAGGACATGTCAGAGGAACTGTTTTTGAAGGTAGCATCATCAGAACAGATGCGACGGAGGCAAAGGAACTGAGAGAATGGGATGGAGTCCTTACAGGAAGCGGGGTGTGAGGAGCTGTAGTCAAGGTAGCTGTGGGAGTCGGTAGGCTTGTAATGGATATTGGTGGACAGTCTATCACCAGAGATTGAGACAGCGAGGTCAAGGAAGGGAAGGGAAGTGTCAGAGATGGACCACGTGAAAATGATGGAGGGGTGGAGATTGGAAGCAAAATTAATAAATTTTTCCAAGTCCTGACGAGAGCACGAAGCAGCACCGAAGTAATCATCGATGTACTGGAGAAAGAGTTGTGGAAGGGGGCCGGAGTAGGACTGGAACAAGGAATGTTCCACATACCCCATAAAGAGACAGGCATAGCTGGAGCCCATGCAGGTACCCATAGCCACACCAAATAAAATAGCCACACCAACCACATCTTCCCTTCACCCCCACTGTCGGCATTCCGTAGGGATCGTTCCCTCCAGGACACCCTGGTCCACTCCTCCATCACCCCCTACTCCCCAACCCCCACCTATGGCACCACACCATGCCCACGCAAAAGATGTAACACCTGCCCCTTCACTTCCACTCTCCTCACTGTCCAAGGGCCCAAACACTCCTTTCAAGTGAAGCAACATTTCACTTGCATTTCCCCCAACTTAGTCTACTGCATTCGTTGCTCCCAATGAGGTCTCCTCTACATTGGAGAGACCAAACGTAAACTGGGCGACTGCTTTGCAGAACATCTGCGGTCTGTCCACAAGAATGACCCAAACCTCCCTGTCGCTTGCCATTTCAACACTCCACCCTGCTCTCTTGCCCACATGTCTGTCCTTGGCTTGCTGCATTGTTCCAGTGAAGCCCAATACAAACTGGAGGAACAACACCTCATCTTCCGACTAGGCACTTTACAGCCTTCCGGACTGAATATTGAACACAACAACTTTAGGTCTTGACCTCCCCCCTCCATCCCCACCCCCTTTCTGTTTCTTCCCCCTTCCTTTTGTTTTTTTCCAATAAATTATATAGATTTTTCTTTTTCCCACCTATTTCCATTATTTTAAAATATTTTTAAATCTTTTATGCTCCCCCCACCCCCACTAGAGCTATACCTTGAGTGCCCTACCATCCATTCTTAATTAGCACATTCGTTTAGATAATATCACCAACTTCGACACCTATGTGTTCTTTTGTTCTGCTGTCTGTGACATCTTTTGATGATCTTCTATCACTGCTTTTGCCTACAACCACACCACCCCATCCACTTCTCTCCCCTCACCCAACCCCACCCCCCCCCACCACCTTAAACCAGCTTATATTTCACCCCTTCCTGGGATTCGCCTAGTTCTGTTGAAGGGTCATGAGGACTCGAAACGTCAACTCTTTTCTTCTCCGCCGATGCATAAACAATGCCACATTCGTTGCCCTAAGGAGGTAGTGATGGTGGACTCTCTCCTAGGACCATTGTAGTCTTTGTTGTTTTAGGGATTCCCACAATGTTGTTAGGTAGCATATGCCAGAATTCTGACCTGATAATGAAAAAAGGTAATAAGCCTAAGTCAGGGTGGTGTGTGATTTAAAGATGGTGGTATTCCCAAAATATTGCTGCTTTTTTACTTCTTGGTAGTAAAGATTTTTAGAGGCGGATGCTGTTGAAATAACTTTAGTGAATTGCTACAGCGCACCCTGGATTTCATACATGCTGCAGCTACCATGTACCAGTGACAGTGGGGGTGGATATTGAGTTTGTGACATAAGGAACCATTCAAATGAATTGTTCTGTCCTGGATTGTGTTTAGTTGCTGGAGTGATGTAGTGGCTGTACCTATCCAGGTAGGTGTTCCATGTACTTGACTTGAATCTTGTCAATGGTGGGGAGGCTTTAAAAGCTCAGAAAGTCAATTGTTTGTAAAAGCCTCTGTCCTCCTTTTGTAACTGCCAGTCAGTTGCCTGTGGAGCTGGGTTGATGTAGCAAATCCAGTTCAACTCCTGATCAGTGGTGAACCCCATGTGGGAAAACTCTTGTTTCACTAAAGGTCAAGAAGAGATAGGTGAGCTTAGGTGAGAAGAGAAGATGTGGAACAAATGTTACCTGCCACTCATCAGCCATCTTATTTTTCTAATCCTCTTGGCCATTGCATATGCTGCTTCACTATCTCCCAATTGCAGCCACACTCCACTTATCCTAGAGTCTTCCCACTCTGGTCCTGACCCTGTGATACTCCAAAGCTCTTCCTTTACTGCTTACAACTTCCTGAGTGCTCACATTCTCCACATTTTCTCTCTTCAATACATTTGCACTTCCCTGAATGTTTCTAGAAATTATATTCTTTTTGTTTCCAACCCTCTTTTACCCTTCCCCATGAATGTTGCCAAAACCAGCTGATCACAAATCCTACCATACCAAGACTGAAGTCTCACCATATTCCCAATTCCCATTGATCCCATACTTCATGATCACTTGGGTTCTCTCTTTGTCCTGTTTGCTAACCCCTGCTAATCACAACACCTTGCTGCCATTTGCCTGGTTCCTCCTGACTTTGCCCTTAGCTCCATTATCCGTCTCAATTTCTCATGTTATCGCAGGTCTTCCTGCTTTACTCTGGTTCATGTTGCCTGCGATTTTATTTTGTGCATCTTAGACCTTAAAGATAGAGGGTATTGCATATGTAGTTAAGGGAACATGTGTTGGAAACATGTCGACACTGTACATATGGTAGAGAGGGGAGGAGATGTACAAAAAATGGTGTTAAAATGCTGTCTGACATATAGGACTGAATTTTCACGCTCTGAAGGAGCCAGAAGGAGGCAAACATGCAATTTCCCGACACCAGGTGGCATGCTGCTTTTTCTGGATGTTTCCGTATCCAGGCCATTTTGAACCATTGGTTTGAAGTGGCAGTTGCCAATTAGACATATTGATGGGACTATTATGGACCCTCTCCTGGCACTGACTGGAGTCGATAGGTGGATTCCCTGCGGTAGCAGGAACCTGACTGGGGGATGCAGGCAGCCTCCGCACGTCACAGTTGGGGCAAGTGCTCCAGTTGGCCTTTTTATGATTTATAAATGGCCACGCCACTTTATGGAATGGTGGGGCTTCCCCCTCCACAATGATGCCCTGGCAACTGTGGCCAGTTTTTACAAGAAATTTTTACAAGCTATCTTGAGGTGTCCGCTCTTTCTTTCTTGCATCAGCAGCACTCATCTCTGGTGGGGCTGCTGCTCTCTGTCCTTAAGAGCCTCCTATTGGCCTACCAGCCTGAGAAGTCCACCTGGCCACTGATTGGCCATTCCTTAAAAATTGTATTGAGCCTCTGACACGGACATGCTGGTTTAGGGGTGGGTGGACCCAGAAGTGCACTCTACATTAGGGTCCTGACCCCAGCTCAGAAATTCTATCCAGTGAGAGGGTACAAAAAGGGTAGAAGACCGACTGAGTGCAATGCATAAGAATTAGAAAGAAGAAGATGCAATTTCATGAAAGTTGTGCCAGGGATACCGTTAAAATGAGGTACCAAACTAGTGAAGCTACAACTTCATACTAAAAACCAAATGCAGCAGGCTGTAAATAGACTAGAGAAATATCTCAACCACCAGATCAGAGCAAAGCTCTGTGGCCCAATCATATTCAGATGAAAATCAGGAATCTAATTGGAGGAGGTGGTTCAATGAAGTTTTCCAGCCTCAACCACTGGAGTCTAGTCCACAAGTGGAAGAGGCAAGACTGAAGTGTTGAAGTATTTTCAGATAAAAATGGCCAGCAAGTTGTTTTCCAAAGGGTTATGGTCAACAGCTGTTTTAATAATTAGAAGGCTGGGATATCAATGGCTTAAACTTAAAGGTGGGTGGCATGATTAAGAAGTTTGAAGACAGTACAAACATTGGCCATGTGGCTGAATTGAAGTGCCAAATAGCCACCTCCTGTGCTGTAAAACTTGTTCTGTATTTTCTCTAGCAATAAATAAACCTCGTTTTTTAAGCACATACTGGGTTGCCAATTTGTACTTGTACGGGTTTGTAAAGATGAAGATTTTACCAAATCTAAAAATTTGCGAAACATAAATGTTTTCTACAAAAACAGTTACATTTACAATAATGCAGAGTTAGATTTTTAAGATTGGAGGCAAAGTGGCTGCGGAGTAAAAATTGCAGATTTGAAACTGAGGCACAAAGCCCATCAGACTAGATTGGATTAAAAACATAGATGGGCCAGAATCCCCAGGGAGAAAAAGTAAAAATATATGTAGGACATTTAGGTTTGAAGAAATGCTGCAGCTTTTTTAAAAACAATTGTAGGAGGAATGAACATGATCAAAATCTTTCAAAATTTTATTTTGTTGATTTGGCTGAATGCACTGTGTTGTGTGGTACTGATGCAAACAGACCAAGAAAGAAAGCATCAGGCGCATGCACTGTGAAAAATGGCAAAATTGAAATTTTAAAAAAAGAATTGATTTAAAAACTCAGCATTTTAAAAAAACATCGCATCAGTGCAAGTTTCAGGAAGTTCTTAGAATGCTTATAGTTTGAAATTTTCCCACAGACTTGGAAACCAGTTTACTAACCTGCCTGACCACTTACCCCATACCCATTGTTTGGCTGTGAACTGAGGAAGATATTTTAAAAATATGACACATGCAGTCAGACTTTCGAGCAGAAAATTGCAAGGCCAAGCATTGGACAAGCTTATAGCATTGAAGAGAATAATTGCTAGTTTTTTTTTTGTCGAGCAAAATCGCCCGTTGGTGTGATGAGGGGTAGGATTTTTATTTTGTTTCGTGCAGACAAGTTGAGCTGATTGAAATAAATAAATCCACTGATAACTTGCTCAGTATGTTCATGTACTGTAACTTAAATTACTTAATCTGTACTTAGTTTATTCCTGCATCAGTTTTCTCAGTCTTTGGAGTTTAGAAAAGCCTGTGAGGCTGTCAAGACATAAATGTTGAGCTGAAATTACAAGCAAGTACTGTTGTGACACCTCTAATTTTCATTACTGTGTAGCTAGATATTCAACAGCACAGCCACACTCCTAAACCTGATTTCCAGATTGCTTATAGAAGTGATTAGAACTGCAGTTTCCAGAACACCATATAGCTGCGTCAGCAGAGGTAGGGATGGAAAGTTTTATCTTTCCTTTCATGTCAGCCTGCCCCCTCCATTATAAGGATGCACTGTGGAATCTGTGGGCAGGTTTTTTATCGGCTTTGAGTATGGATGCCCAGATTACTTGAGACTTCTTCGTAGTCTTGAGTGGAGGCCAAAAAGCCACTGGCATGGGATCAGGAGATACTTAGAGCAGGGAGGTGATGGAAAAGGGGGAGTGCTTTTGAGGAGCGAAAAGTGGAATTAATTAATAGGGGAGGTGATGGAGCAAGGGGAGTGGTACAGAAGTAGGGAAAGGGCACAGTGAGGAAGGAAATGATAAGAACCTGCCAGTGCCTAAAAAAACTGCTTTTTGCGTATACCATTAATAGAAAAGATGGCTTACAACCCTCAACAGCTGCATTCCATATCATCATCCTTGTCTCAAATGTGGGTGCTTTACATTTGTCAAAAGATTTGTTTATATTTAACCAAAGATATTCTCCATATTTTTGTTAGCTTTAGGTATTGTAGTCTTGAAACCAGCAGAGATGACTTAACCTGTTACTTATTAAAGGCTTACCCTTCAAACGCAGAGGAGCTCCCCTCTGTAAGGTATGTGAAAATCAGTATAGTTGTTCAGATCTTGTATCTGACAAGTCTGCCAGTAATTAACTTGTTTTCCCCAAATTAAAAAAAGTTCTGTCGAAGGGTCATGAGGACTCGAAACGTCAACTTTTTTCTTCTCCGCCGATGCTGCCAGACCTGCTGAGTTTTTCCAGGTAATTCTGTTTTTGTTTCCCCAAATTAACCCACTGTGATATCAGGAAACAATGGTTTGGAATCTTGCTTTGAATGTTATTTTGTTCCCATGCATAAACTTGTTTTTCTATTTGTTTCGTATTGACGTGCCCACATTGTTACTGCAGCTGCCACCATAGTACACTCTCATGGTGTACAATTAATTGTTAGAAAAGCTGTTGACCTAGTTTTACAAGGCTGTAACATTGTGGGCGAGAGATTGGGAAGCAGATAGAGTGCAGTTGTACTGAAGTGTGGAGAAAATCTTATAATCCCAAAAATGTGGATGGACATATTGCTCATGACTCCCAAAGTTGAGGCTATAATTCTTAATACTTGTAAGATAGCATGTATGCATTGTGCATATTATGTGTATTTATGTGAGCAAACATATAGGCCTGAATTTTTCCCATGTCGGGCAGGCTTGGCGGGAACGGGCGGAGGCAGTCGCAAAGCCGACTGTCATCCATAATTGGTTCTGCGCTGCCATTTTAGTGGGAGGGTCCAATTAAGGCCCGCCCAGCGCAATACATGAGCGGGCGCGAAAGAGCTGCCTCGGAGATTGAAGCAGTTTTGAAAACAACAAATAAATTTAATAAGAATTTAATGAAACATGTCCTCTGTGTCACATGAGATGGGACATGTTTTTACTTGTCAAAAAAAAATTTTATTCAGTTTGTAAAAGCTTTAGGAAACCTTATCCCACTCATGGATGAGGTTTCCTAAAAAACGTAAAGGCTTACGCCTGTCCGCCAACCATTAGGTTGGACGGGCAACATGAATTTGAAATGAATTTTTTCCTTAATGGCCGTAAAAGGCCTTCTAATTATCGGTGGACGTGCAGCCGACTCCGGCACGCGCCCGCCGAACGAAATATCATGAGACAGCGCAATTATGTCGGGACACACACCTGACGTCATCCCGTATCATTTTGTGTGTCGGGCCTGCCTCCACACGCCAACTGTAAAAACCCAGGCCATAAATTCTGTGCATATAATTTACTGTGTGTAGATATAATTGTAGGAGCATACGTTACATGTCTGTATATGTAATATATAGTGTACATATATATGTATAAATTATATACGTGTGATCCAATTTTTGGCAATGGGTTGTGTGCTTGCCTGGTTTGTATGGATGACTGGAGAGGAAAGCAGGTATGGATGGGGAATGTGGGGGATGGGCATGGATGGATGGTGGGAGGTGCTGGTGAGTGCATGGATGGATGGATGGGTGGGGACAGAGCAGTGAGCATGCAAAGCTAAATTGGTTAATTCAAATTGTGGTATAATTCTATTGTTTTGAACAGTTTTAAATGAAAGATTATAAGTGCTCTGTAATGAAATGATTAAATTGCAAGCCAACGTATAGACAATCTGGCATTCTGATTTTATATGCCACGTCACACTTGTAAAATTTTAAATCAATTGGAAGTGTTTGGACATTGCCGATTAATTTATAATTTCAGTGAAAATTCCCACCTCCCTCCTGCCCCACACACTAGACTTAATATATTTCTACATAACGGTTGCATTTATTGTGGAGATATAATTAAGTAGAAAATATATTCTGAGGTTTGATTTCAGCTCTTGTTCTAGTAGTATTTTAATCTGATTCACTGTATTTCCAGCAATTTATATAGGCAGATTGGAATTACTAACATTTACCCTCTGAAGAATGTATGCACAATATTACCAGTATATGTTAAATTGCCACCTTTTGCGTGTGGTAGCATAGTGGTTGTGTAACTGGACTAGTGATCTTGTGGCCTGATCTGACCCAAATCCTACCATGGCAGCTGGGAAATTAAAATTTAATTAATTAATACATTCTGGGGGGCAAAAACTATTATCAATAATGGCCATGAAACTAATAGATTGTTGTAAAAGCCCATCTGGTTCAATAATGTCCTTTAAGGGAGGCCGATCCTTTCTGGGTATGAGCTAGATAGGACTCCAGACCCACATGAGCATTTTTGAATCTTAAATGCTTTTTGAAATGGCCAAGCAAGCCGATCAGTTTTATCAAACTGCTAAGAAAAATATCTAATAAGGATAAAACTGGATGGATCACCCAGCATTTTCCTAGGCATTAGACACAAGGAAAACTCATCCAACCCAGTTGATCCTGTCAAATCATCCTTGCTAACATCTAGGGACTTGTACCAAAATATGGAAAGCTACCCCACAGACTGGTCATCATACTCTCAGAATGATACCTCACAGTTAATATCCCAGACTCTTCCATCATCCCTAGCTATCTTCTGCTTCATTGACAGGACAGACACACCAGAGGTGGTAGCAACACGTTGAGTATACAGTTGGGAGGGAGTGGCCCTGGGACTCCTCAGCATTGATCGGCATCAGGTCAGATGTGGCCAAGGAGACTTCCTGTTGATTACCACCTACCACCCTCCCTCAGCTGATGAATCAGTACTCCTCCATGTTGAACACAGTTGGAAGAAGCACGGAAATGGGCATGGGCACAGAATGTATTCTTGTTGGATGACTTCACTATCTATTAGCAAGACTGGCTAGGTAGCACCAGCATTGACCAAACTGGCTATGTTTTAAATTATATATTTACTGGCGTGAGAACCAACCAAATTTTGTCTCATCCTGTTGCATTTGCATCTGTCTATGACAGATTTGGTAGGAGGACCCACATATTTCTTGTAGAGATAAAGTCCTGTCCATATTCAGGACATCCACTACACCATGCTAAATGAAATTGATTCAGAACTGATTCAGGACAGATCCAGCAGCTCAAAGCTAGACAACTATGAGATGATGTGAACTATCCGCGCCAGGAGAATTGTATACCACTACAATCTGCAACATCATGCCTGACATTTCCCTCACTCTACCATTAGCATCAAGCCAGGGGACCAACTCTAGTTCAGTGAAGAATGTAGGAGAAAATGCCAGGAGCAGGATTGGGCATACCTAAAAAATAAAGTGCCAACCTACTGAAGCTGTAACACAGGACTTCATGCATGCTAAACAACAGAAGCAGCATGTTATAGATACAGCTAGGTGATCCCACACCAATAGATCAAATCAGAGCTCTGCAGTCTTGTTACATTCAGCCATGAATAATGGTGAACAATTAAACAACTAACAGGAGGAGGAGGCTCCATGAAACTTCCCATTCTCAATGATGGCAGAACCCAACATTCAAGTGCAAAGAACAAGGCGAAGCATTTGCAGCCTTCAGCCAGAAGTACCAAGTGGATGACCCATCATGGCCTCTTTGAGATCCCCAGCAACACAGGTGTCAGACTTCTGCCAATTAAATATCACTTCACTTGATATCAAATGTCTAAGTGCAATGGATAAAGCAAAAGCTGTGAGTCCCAAAACATTTCCGCTGTGGTGCTGAAGACTTGTGCTCCAGGACTAGTTAAGCTGTTCCAATACAACAACTATTGCCCAGTTCTGTCCACAAAAAGTAGAACAAATCCCGTTCACTGAATTACTGGTCCATTAGGCATCAGCAAAATGATAGACAATGTCGTTGACAGCATTATCAAGTGGCATTTGCTGAAAATCTTTTTAAAAAAATCCTTTTTAAGTTGAACAATTTGGCTATTCATCAAGATTATAGGAACTTACTTGAATGTTACAATAGTATCAAATATAAATATCTATCACTGTTTTACAGCCTGAATCCATGTGTAAAATGCCTGCACATTATGTGCCAAAAGTGGATTTTGGACTCTTTGTTTTGCAATTTATGCAAAAACTTGATCTAGTAGAGTTTGTTAGTCAGCCTAAGTGATACGTCCATGTGAGGACTTAATTGACTTAACAGAGCAATGTCTATTCATGGCTTACTCATGAATAGAAGTAAATATCCTGGTTTACTTGATTTGAACTCCTCAGTTATGTCTATATGAAAGTACTGTGAAAGAAATAGTTATACCCTGCCTGGGGAATTGTATATTCTACTTTCCACGTCCCGTTTATAATTTTTGCAGTATAGTAGACAAAGGTGGTGAATATCAACAAAAACACAAGTTCATGATTAAATCACATTTGAGCTCAAAGCGAAGGCATTTTGATATGCTGTAATATATCGTCATATAGCATATGCGCTAACTGGTTAAATTTGTAACGTCCATTTATCTCATCATAGTCATTAACATTTCAGAAATAGTATTCCGTCCAATTTTTTGATGCATGTTTTGTTACGTTAGTTTTTTAGTTTATATACAAATTTTGCAGAGAAGCAAAAGAATACCAAATCCATCTTTGGCATCACTCAAGTAAACAATTTGTATACCAATATATAAATATTAACATTATACATTATAGTACAGCACATTTATCTCTTAAGGCTGTGCTAAGAAACTCAACTCCACCTTTCTGCACTGTACCCGTGTCCCTTGATTCCCTTAGTATACAAAAATCTTTCAATATCTGCCTTGAAAATACTCCCCAACTGAGCATTCGCTGCTATCTGAGGTAAAGAATTCTAAAGATTCCCAACCCTCTGATTGAAGGAATTTCTCCCCATTTCTGTCCTTAAATGGTTGCCGACTTATTGAGATTGTGACCCCCTTGTTTTAGACTCCCCAGACAAAGGAAACACCCTCTTAGCATCTAAACTGTCAAACCCCTTAAAAATTTTGTATTTCAATTAGATCATTTCCCATTCTTCTAAACTCCAGAGAATATAGGCCTAGTCTACTCAATCTGCCCTTGTATGAAATTTCCCTCATCCTAGGAATCAGCCTAATAAACCTATGTTACACTCTCTCTAAGGCAAGTATATCTTTCCTTTAATAAGGAGACAAAAACTGTACCCATTACTCTGATCTTGCCAAGTTTTTGCAGTAAGATTTGTTTACTCTTATATTCTAATCCCTGATAATGAATGTTAAAGTATCATTTGATTTCCTAATTGGTTGCTGTACCTGTATGTCAACTTTCTGTAGTTTGCATACAAGTTCACCCATGTTCCTCTGAATATCTGCATTTCCCAGCCCCATGCCATTTAAAATATGCCCTCCTTGTGCATGTGGAGCATTCCAATTGGTTGGAAATATGATGTTATCGAGGGGAGTTCAAGTTTACCTCAGTGTTATAATTACTATTTTTTAAAAAAACAGTTTTTCTATTTTTCCTGCCAAAGTTTATAACTTTGCTATTCACCCCAACATGTTGCATCTGCTACATTCTTGTCCCATCACTTCACCTTTCTAAATCCTTTTGCAGCCTCCCTGCAAATCTTCACAGTATACTTTCCATCTAGCTTCATACCATCCACAAACTTGGACACATTACACACATCTAAGTCCTTGGTACAGATTGTAAATGACAGAGGCAGAACCATTGATCCTTGCGGTACCTGATGAGATACAGCCTGTTGGCCTGAACGTGGCCCTATTGTTTGTTCTCTGTGCATTAACCAATCCTCAATCCAAGCTAATATATTATCCCCAATATAATGAGCCCTGATTTTGTGTAGTAATCTCTTGTGTAATGTCTTATTGAATGCTTCTTGAAAGTCAAATACGCTACATTCAATGGTTTCCCCTTTACCTACCCAGCACGCTGCAACCTCAAAAACTCTCAGGTTTGTTAAAAGTGATTCCCCTTTCATTAATCCGTGTTGACTCTGTCCAATCATATTGTGATCTAAGTGCCTTGTGTTATAACTCCTGGATGTTATAAGATGGTAAAGTTTTAAATTGTCTCCTTCAATTCAAGGTAAAATGGGGGATGTGATCTACGAAATCTGCCTGGAGATAAGCCCACGTTACCTGGTTGCTATGGGGACAGGGGCCCTCGTCACCTTATCGGAAATAACGCGCAAGCTTCAGCACAAAAGAGAAGGCAGCTGTTCTTGCTGTGTTCAGACTCTCCAAGCCAGTCAGACATGGAGATTTGGGGAAGACTACCTATGCTGCTCCGCCAAGCAGAGAAAACGGACTGTTTATTGGGGTAATCACCATGCAGAGTGCTGATGAGGGCAGATCCCCCGTTTAAGGAAACAAAGCTTGTGAAGAGTTAACTACCAGAGTGTACCTTGCTACATGAAGTTCATTCATGTATGCTCTGAAGATGGAATGGAGGAGACTTTAGTTTAAAAGAACACTGGAAGAATCACCCTGGTGGGGCAGGGAGAAGGGATCCTGTTAAAGCTGGGAGGAGCTTGGGACCTTAAAAACAAGACCACGTTTCTGCTGAGAGTGCTGTGTAATGTATAAATATGGCATGGGTTTTTAAAAACACATTCATAGGATGTGGCTGATGCTGGCTAGGCCAGCATTTATTGCCCATCCCTAATTGCCCTTGAGAAGTTGGTGGTGAGCTGCCCTCTTGAAACGTTGCAGTCCATATGATGTAGGCACACCATGCTGTTAGGGAGGGAGTTCCCAGATTTTGACCCAGCAACAGTGAAGGAACGGCATTATGTTTCCAAGTCAGGATGGTGAGTGACTTGAAGGGGATCTTCCAGGTGGTGGTGTTCTCAAGTGTCTGCTGGTGGTGTTCCCAGGTGTCTCATGGTTACCCAATATTGAGTTGCTAGATCTGTTTGAAATCTATCTCATTTAGCACAGTGGTTGTGCCCTGCAATACAATGGAGGATATCCTCAATGTGAAGATGGGACTTCGCCTCCACAAGGACTGTGCTGTGGTCACTTCTACTTATACTGTTGTGGATAGATGCATTAGCGCCAGGCAGGTTGGTGAGGGTCAGGTATGTTTCCCCCTCTTGGTTCCCTCACCATCTGCAACAGACCCAGTCTAGCAATATGTCCTTTAGGTCTGTAGTGGTGCTACCGAACCATTCTTGGTGATGGACTTTGAAGTCTCCCACCCACAGTATATTCTGCATTCTTTCCACACTCAAGCGGTGTTTAACATGAAGAAGCACTAACTCATCAGCTGAGGGGTGACGGTACGTGGTAACCAGAAGGAGGTTTCCTTGCCCATGTTTGACCTGATGCCAGGAGACTTCATGTGGCCTGGAGTCAATGTTGAGGATTCCCAGGGCAACTCCTTCCTGATTATATACTACTGTGCTGCCACCTCTGCTGGGCCTGTCCTGTAGGTGGGACAGGAATGGTGAAGGTGTTGTCTGGGGCATTGTCTGTGAAGTATGTTTCTGAGAGTATGATTATGTCAGGCTGCTGCTTGACCAGTCTGAGACAGCTCTCCCAATTTTGGCACTAGCCCCCAGATCTTAGTAAGGAAGACTTTGCCGTTGTCATTTCAGGTGCCCAGGTCAATACCGAGTGGACCACCCAGTTTCATTCCTTTTAGTCTTTGTAGCGGTTTGATACAACTGAGTGGCTTGCTAGGCCATTCTGAAGAGCATTTAAAAGTCAACCACATTGCTGTGGATCTGGAGCCACTTGTCGGCAGACCAGATAAGGACAGCAGATTCCCTTCTCTAACGGGCACTAGTGACCAGATGGGTTTTCCCAGCAATCGACAATTAATTCAAATTCCATCATCTGCCATGGTGGGGTTCGAACCAGAGCACCACTTTGGGTTTCTGGATTACTAGTTCAGTGAAAATACCACTACGCCACCATCTTCCCAGGTTGTGCTAAGGAGTTAATGAGAAATACCTTTTATGTAATTTAGTTGCCTACTAAGTAATGTTTAGCCTATGTTGATGTTAGTATGATTGAAATATTGAAAATCTTAACGTGAAATATTTGATTCTTTAAGTTGGCCATTAGAAACTTCATATCTATTTTTAAAAGTTATCTGTTTCTAATTTGCATCATAACAAATGTTATCTCATCCCTAAAAATAGATTCTGATATTTTCCTTAATGCTAGGCTAGTTGGCTTGTAGTTCCCGGATTTCTCTCTTCTTCCTTTCTTGAATCGTGGGGTTTATGCTTGCTACCTTTCGATCCACTGGGACCATTCTAGAATCTAGGAAAGTCTGAAAGATCAAAATTAATGTGCCCACTGCCTGTGTGTGTAACTGCTTTTAAAACCCAAGGATGTAGATCATTGGGCCCATGGATTCTGTTGGATTTGAGTTCCATTAATTTTTACAGTACTTTTTTTTAAAACTGATGCTAATCTCTTTAGTCCCTTTTACTCACGGGGCCAACTGTGTCAAAATGTGATATTATTCTTGCGTTCAAATGCACTCAAAAACAATCAGCAATCATTTGACACCAAATGTTCTAATTTGAAACAAGTTTTTCATGCAGTCAGTTGCTTTTTGACATCTTTGACATCAAACATAATCAAAGATGCTCAATGGCTTCACAATTAAGCACTCGGAGGCAGCAGTTGTGAGCAGCAACCTGACTGAAAAACACAAGGAAATTAATGACTTAAATAATACCTGAATTCATTAAGTTTCTTCATTTCATGCAAAAAATCTTTGCACAATACATGCTGTACTGGGTGGAAGACCTGATTGGCCCGAGCCTTGGCATCCCTGATGCCTCCCACCCCCACCCCACCTCCCAGATTTCAGGCCAGCACCACCTGGGTCAGAGGCCTACACCTAAAGAGGTGGAAAAGAGAAGTGATGGAGGAGAGATAGGGGAATGGTGCGGGGGGCAGGGGGTAGATGGCAGAAGAAAACTGCTACAATTTGGGGGTGGTGGGGCAGAAAACTGCTGTAATCTAGCAGGAGAGGGGGGTGGTGGTTTGCAGGTGTGTTCGTGTCTGCACTTGTAGGTTATGGAAAAAAACCTAAAATGAGCTTGTCAAAACAGTCTGCTTTTTCTAAAGTTAGCTCACTTTCAGGATGTTTGAAGCTATAGAAATATACGGAGAACAGGTTGTGATTTGTTTCTGGTGTCCGAATGCTTAAGGTAAGTAATTTTGCTAATTGCAAACGTTTGAGTGCTGCGATTTGATTGCAGTGGATGACAATGATGTCAGTTGACCGCTACTTATGATATCAAATGATAGCTAAACGATTGCTTTGGAGTGTAAGTGATGTCAAATGATGGTTAAGTTGTTTTTTGAGCAAATGAATGCTATTGAATGCAAATTATGTCAACATTTTCTCGTCAGTCAGGATTGGTTCCCCTCTATTTCTGAAATATTTTTGTTCTACCATGAAGACAGAAACTAAGTATTTACTTAATATCTCTGCCATTTCCTTCTTCACCATTATAATTTATCTTGTCTCTGCTCTCAGGGACCCATGTTTGCTCTTGCTAATCTCTTCTTATCTGCATCCCCAAAGAAACTTTTACAATCTGTTTCCATGTCTCTTGTTAGCTTACTTTCATTCTATTTTCTCTTTCCTTATCTCATTCTATTTTCTCTTTCTTTATTTATTTCTTGCTCCTCCTTTACTGAGTTCTAGAATCCTTCCAATTTTTATCGGCAACATTATAAGCCTCTTCCTTTAATTAATATTACCTTTAACTTCTCATCATGGTTGGACCACTTTTCCAGTGGATTTTTTTTTATTTCTTAAGGGAATGTATATTTATTGTGAATTACTAATTGATTCTTTGTGTTTGTCATTGCTTATTTATCGTCAGCTTTTAATCTAATTTTCAAATCTACCTCGCCCTTCAAAACCTATCCAATGTGCTTTGTTCAGACCTAAGACCCTAGTTTCTGACTTAACTAATTGGTCTCGAGCTCAATGTAAAGTCTTCATACTATGAACATTCTTCCCCAGAGGTACCTTTACTAAATTGTTATTAAACATGCCTCCTTGCACAATACTAAGTCTAAAATAGTCTGTTTCCCAGTTAGCTCCTTGACATACTGGTTTAGAAAACTATTCTGAATGCGTTCCTTGAGCTCATCCTGCACACTTAATGCAAATTTGTTTTGGTCAGTTTGTATGAAGTCCCCTATGATTACTATATTGCTCTTGTTACATGCAACTCTAATTTCCCGATTTATATGGTGCCTGATAGTACAACCACTGATATAGGGCCTCTGATCTGCTCCCACAGTGTTTTCCACCTTTTGTTTTTTCTTAGCGCTGCCCAAACTAATTCTTGTATCTTGATTTTCATTGAAACAGTGCAAGAGGCCGAGAGCAGAGGCATCAGAATGGGACGAGAATTAAAATGACAAGAGGGCCAGAAGCATGGGGTCAAGCTTTTGTGGACAGAATGGGGATAATTTAGTCCCTGTGATGGAGAGAAGCCCACGTTATCAGCAGCAAATACAGTACACAAAATTGAAAGAAGTACAACAATATCACTTTCACCTGGAAGGAGTGATTACAGCTTTGGGTGTTGAAAAGGAAGGAGTTAAAAGAACTGTTGCATTTACTTTGCTTCAACAGGAAGCTACCATGGTGAGGGAAAGGTGTGTTGGGGGGTTGGGGGTGATTGAGGAGCAGACTAGGTTGTTGTGGAAGAAACTGTCCTTTTTGGATTGCTGAGAGTGGAGAGGAAAATGGGTTTGGTGGTGGAATCATGCTGGAGGTAGTGAAAATGGCAGAGTATGATTCATTGATGTGAATAAGACAAAGGGGAACCTGATCATGGTCTGGGAGGGTGGGGAAAGGCTGAAAACAGAACTTCAGGAAATGGAATGGGCATGATTGAGGGCCCCATCAACCATGGTAGAAAGGAATACATGATTGAGGATAAAGGAAGTGTATCAGAAATAATGCTATTGAAAATGGCATCATCTGAACAGATGCAATGAAGAAATTAGGAGAATGGGATAGATTTTTCATAGGAACATTACTTGTTCCAGCCCTAATTGGGTCTCTGCTACCCCCACAATCCCTCAGATCTAATTCTGGTTCATTGGCTCTATTGGTACATTTCCTGTTCTCGTGGGAACTAGAAATTTTCATCAATGTTATCAATTTCTACCCTTCTTCACCTTCACAAGGTCCATCTCTGACTCTTCCCTTCTCGCCTTGCTGACTTTATTTCTTGGGATAGGCTGTCAATCAATATAAGCCACTCATTCCCATGGCTACCTTGATTACACTTCCTCCCACCCTGCTTCCTGAAAGGACTCTATTCCATTATTCCAGTTTCTCAGCCTCTATCACGTTTGTCCTTATAATGCTACTTCCATACCAGTGCTTCTGAAGTGCCTTCCTTCATTCTCAGCTGAGGGTTCCCCTCCGCTGTGGCTGACAGACCTTTGACCCTGTCTGTTCTTTTTCCCACACTTCTGCCCTTGTCCTTCTTTTCCTTCCCAGACCACTAATGTGTTCCCCTTGTCTTTGCCTTCCACCCCACCAGCTCCTATATTTAAATGAATCATCCTCCAACATTTCTGCCACCTCCATCATCAAACAAATCTTTCTCTCCCTTTCATTTTTGCATTTGATGGGGATCATTCCCTCCATGACACTGAGGGCTATTCTTCAACCACCCCCCTCCCCTTTCACATGGCAACTTCCCGTGTAAGTGCAAGAGATGTAGCACTTTTTACCTCCTTCCTTCCTACTTTTCGGGGCCCGGAATATTCTTTCCAGATGAAACAGTAATTTGCTTGTACTTTGCATTTATTATACAGTGTTTGCTGTTCATGATTTGATTTCTACTACATTGGAGAGACAAAATGCAGATTGAGTGACTATTTTACAGAACACTACAGTCCAGTCTGTAAGTGGGAACCAATGCATCCCATTCTCAGCTCTCTCCTTGGCGTTTACACTGCTCCAATGAAACTCAGCCTAAGCTCAAGGAAGAGCACCTCATCTTTTGATTAGGTACTTTACAAACTTCCAGACCCAACCCTGAATTCAGCAACTTCAAATATTTTATCACACAATAGCCGTTGGTAAGGATTCTACTTTCTTGTTTACACCTTTTCTAGATCCATCTTTTGTTTCTTTACTTATCCTATTACCATCACCTTTTGCCTTGCGCCATCATCCCTTTTGCGATTCAATCCCTCCTGCTTTCTACTCCCCACAGACCTTGCCTTGTTTAACCCCCTTCCCCTCTTTCCCTGCCTGTACTTGCTTAAATTTTTACATCTCTAACTTTTTTGAAAGATCATTAATCTGAAACGTTAACTACGTTACTCCATGCTACTCCACAGATACTGCCTGACCAACTGAGTATTTTCAGCATTTTCTATTTTTAGGAAATATGGTAGTGTAGTGATTATGTTCCTTGACTAGTAATCCAGAGGCCTGGACTAATGAGCTGGAGACTGGGGTTCAGATTTCACCATGGCAGCTGAGGAATTTGAAGTCAATTAATTAAATAAATCTAGCATTAATGGTGATGGTGAAAATATCATATCATCATTAAAAACCCGTCTGATTCACTTTCGGGAAGGAAATTTGATGTCCTTACTCAATCTGGCCTATATGTGACTCCAGAAGGAATGTGGTTGACTCTTAATTAATCTCTGAAATGGACTAGCAAACCACTCAGTTATATTCAAGGAGACCATTGGCACCACCTTTTCAAAAACGATTAAGTATGGTCAAAGAACTGCTTATTTTTCCAGCAATGCCCACATAATGGAATGAATAAAAACAAATCAGATTTCCAGAAGCTGCAGTATTTTGCTTTTGTTTTGGGCATCAATATTTTACAATTTATATAAATGACCTGGATGAAGGGATCAAAGCTGTGATTGCCAAATTTGCTGATGACACAGAGATAGGTAGGAAAGTAAGTTGTGAAAAGGACATGATGCTACAAAGGGATATAGATATGTTCAGTGAGTGTGCAAAGATCTGGCAAACGGAGTATAACGTGGAAAAATGTGACATTGTCCATTTTGACAGGAAAAATAAAAAAGCATGTTATCTAAATGTTGAGATGCTGCAGAGTTCTGTGATAATAAAGGGAACTGGGTATCCTGGTGCATGAATCTCAAAAGGCTAGAATGCAAGTACAGCAAGTAATTAGGAAAGCTAATAGAATGTTATTGTTTATTGCGAGGGGAATTGAAAACAAAAGTAGGGAGGTTATGCTTCAGTTATACAGGGCATTGGTGAGATCACATCTAGAGTGCTGTCTGCAGTATTGGTCTCCTTATTTAGGAAGGATGTAAATGCGTTGGAAGCAATTCAGAGAAACTAGTACCTGAACAGGGCAGGTTGTCTTATGAGGAAAGGTTGGACAGGCGAGGCTTGTATCTGCTGGAGTTTAGAAGAGTAAGAAATGACTTAATTGAAACACAAAAGATCCTGAGGAGTCTTGACAGGGTAGATGTGGAGAGGATTTTTGCTCTTGTGGGAGAAGCTAGAACTAGAGGTCACTGTTTAAAAATAAAGGGTCACCCATTTAAGACAGAGATGAGAATTTTTTTCTGAGATAGTGAGTCTTTGGAACTCTCTTCCTCAAAAGGGGGTAGAAGCAGAGTCTTTGTTTCTAAGGCAAAACTAAATAGATTCTTGATAAGCAAGTTATTGGGGGTAGGCAGGAATATGGAGTTTAGGTTACAATCAGATCAGCCATGATCTTATTGAATGGCGGAGCAGGCTTGAGAGGCTGACTCCTTTGAATTCGTATGTTCGTATATTAGTAGGAGGTGAGTAACTTACCTCATAATTCCCAGCCTTTGACCTGCTTTTGTAGCCTTTGTATTTATATGGCTGGTCCAGTTCAGTTTCTGGTCAATGGTAACCCCCAAGATGTCAATAGTTGTGGCATCAACGATAGTAATGCTGTTACATGCCAAGGGGCGATCGTTAATTCTCTTCTGTTGGAGGTGATCATTGCCTGGCACTTGTGTGGTACAAATGTTGCTTACCACATATCAACTCAAGCCTGAAGGTTGGCCAGGTCTGCATATGGACATGGACTGCTTCAGTATCTGAGGATACTTCCCTTCTATGTAGTTTAATTGATTTAGGGCTATCCTCATTTAGTCTGAGATTGCTGACTTTAGGTATGTTTTGCTCAGCAATATATCTTTTCAAGGTACTCCACGTATTGTGTAACACCCTCTCCTCACCAGCCTAGTTAAGTTGCCCCACTTTCCTTGAAGTTTCTCCTTTTAAAATGAAGTGCCCAGCTCCTGATCGGTGATATTTCTAAATCAAATATTTGAACTTATTTTGTGGACACTGAAGCCCAAGGACATATTTTCTATTTCCATTATATTTTCTTGGTGATTTATTAATACCAGGTTAAAATGTTATGCCCAATGCATTGGCTTAGAAGCATTCGTATGTTCTGTTTACCAGCTCTGGCTCTAAACATGCATACCCTTCTTATCTCTTGAAAGAACAGTTGTCTTCATTTTTCTGCTGGCCTAGTGGTTTAGAGTATGTGCAGACAAGTAAGAAGATAAGCTAGGAATTTTAAAATGGGCACTATTGATGAACCATCTGTTGAATCATGGTTTATTGTTTATTGCCCCTTACAGGACAATTTAAGCTATTGGAACAGGACCGAGATATCAAGGAGCCCATACAATACTTCAGCAGTGTGGAGGAGGTGGCAAAAGCATTCCCTGAACGGGTGTACGTCATGGAGGACATAACATTCAATGTTAAGGTCTGAATTTGGAACAAATATTTATGAACCTACCTGTTTATGAACTTCCAAATGTTAGTGTGAGAGCTACAGTATGAGGATCTGAAACTGAAATTATCTGATTTTTTAAAATGCTGAAAAGAGTTTTCATCTCTGGAAAAAGTTACAAGTTAGCATCCTTACACACTGGAGAAGATCTGTTAATTGAGGAAGCAAGGACTCGATGAAGGTTATGGATTTTAAATAGCTCTATATTTAGTTTTATGTAGTTTCAGCAACTAAGGTTTAAAATGGAGGTCACTTTCTTGAGATGCGAAATGTACCGTTCACATAACAATTGTTTTGGTTAAAATTAAGTTGGTGTGTGAATAGCAAGATAAGATGTTTAAAATGTCTTTAGCACAGAATTGTGATAGGTAGGTCCTGACTGACTAATCTAGTTGAATTTTTTTGAATGGTCGCTAGCATGGTGAGTAGCAGAATGTGCCTGGATGTTATGGAACTTTGTTGAAAAAAGATTTGTTCAAACTTGGGAGTGCACAGAATTGGAGGTAATCTTGTGACATAGGTTGGTAATTGGGAGTTAGATTTGGGATAAAGGAAACATTCTTTGATTAAAGGGATGTGACAAGTCATGTTCCCTGGGAATCAGTACCGTACTGATAGCTTTTCACCATATATGTTAATGAAGGAATACAGTTATATATCAACTTTGGAGATGACTATTTACTTAGTAGAGCAGGTTGTATGTTTAGGAACAGGACATTATAAAGATATACACAAGTCCCTGTTTTAGTCCTTGTCCTCTGCTCTGAAGAAGTCATACAGACTCGAAACATTAACTCTGCTTCTCACTCCATGAATGCTGTCAGATCTGCTGAGTTTTTCTAGCGTTTTCTGTTTTTATTTCAGATTTCCCTGATTTGCTTTTTCCTTGTTTTAAGTTGTCCCATTTTAAATTAGTCAGTTAACAGGGTCTGTGTTTGCATTAAGCATCAGGAGTTTCGTTTTAATGTTGCTTTGCACCATGTCTGACGGGGTTGCCTGACCCTAATGATGCCATTTTGGACTGACCTCTCCTACTCCCTGACCCTCCCGGTCACTGCTGAACTTCCCTCGAGCCAATCTTACCAGTCGCTGTGACCCTCCTGATTGCTGCCAACCTTCCAGGTTGCAGTCGATCTTCCAGGTTGCGGCCGGCCTTACTTCTCACTGATCCTCCCACTGATCCTTGGCGCTCACTGCTGCTCCAGCTTGAGACTTAACTATGTAACACGAAGCTGCACTTCCTGGCTCTCACTGCTCATCTCACAAGCCCTCGCTCGTCTCTGAAAGGTTCAGTGAGAGGGAAGTTCAGCAAGCACAGTTGGCAGTGACTGGGAAGGGGGTCAGGGAGCAGGAGAGGCTGAGAGCAGGAGAGGCCATATCTCTGATATTTTTAATTTAATTTTATTTTATAAGTTATTTCATTTGCAATTATAGGAATTTAGCAATGTATATGTATTTCAACTGTTTTTATCTGATGAGAAATGTTCTACAGAACCTCACTACAGCTTTTAGTTTGGTTATAATGGGAAAACCTTGTTTGCTTAACATTATTTCATTTAAAGTTGCACTTATCAGGAACCCAAGTACAATGTTAAGTGAGGACTTACTGTAGAGCAAAGACCGGTAAAGTGAGTTGAGGTACAGATCAGCCATAATCCAGTAGAATAGTGGAATAGCCTTGAGCAGGCTGAATGGCTTATATGTGCTCCCTTCTTCGCAAAAAGACTATCCCTGACAATGCATGACTCCTGTTAGTAATGAGATATTTTCTGAGTAGATTATCTACTGAAGTAGTGGGATAAAGTTGAACCCATGGCCTTTTGATTCAGGTCAGAACGCTACTACTGAGCTAAGGCTGGAATGGTAACACCAAGGAAGTAATTGCAGTGACTGTATTCTCAGCATGCAATCACACTGGAAACCAATAGCACTGCAGCAAATACACTGATCATTACAACCTCTTAGAAACATGGAACTCGCTGCAACATTGCATCTGACACCTGCCTACAAAGCAGTTATTAATCAAGAATTATTGCGAATTGACAGTGCAAATGGCAGCATTTCATTCAGAAACACAAGTGTCAATGAGCCAGTTTTGGGGCACTCTGATATAACCTGTAATAACCTGCTCACTGATGCTCAGTTTGGGTTCCGCCAAGGTCACTTGGCTTCTGACCTCATTATATCCTTGGTTCAAACATGGACAATAGAGCTGAACTCCAGAGGTGAGAGTGACTGCCCTTGACATCAAGGCAGCATTTGACCAAGTGTGGCATAAGGAGCCCTAGCAAAACTGGAGTCAGTGGGAATCGGGGGGAACTCTCCACTGGTTGGAGTCATACCTAGCACAAAGGAAGGTGGTTTATGGTTGTTGGATGTCAATCATCTCAGTTCCAGGACATCACTGCAGGAGTTGCTCAGGGTAGTGTCCTAGGCCCAACCATCTTCAGCTGCTTCATTAATGACTTTCCTTCAGTTATAAGGTTAGAAGTGGGGATGGTCGCTGATGATTGCACAATGTTCACTATTCGTGACGACTCAGATACTGAAGCAGTCTGTGACTAAATGCAGCAAGACCTGGACAATATCCAGGCTTGGGCTGATAAGTGGCAAGTAACATTGGTGCTACACAAGTGCCAAGCAATGACCAAGAAAGAATCTAACCATTGCCTCTTGACATTCAGTGGCATTACCATAATTGAATTCCCCACTATTAACATCCTGGGGTTACCATTGACCAGAAACTGAATTGGACTAGCCATATAAATACCGTGGCTACAAGAGCAGATCATAGGCTAGGAACCTTGCGGCGAGTAACTCGCCTCCTGCATCCCCAAAGCCTTTCTACCACCTACAAGGCACAAGTCAGGAATGTGATCGCGGAATCACAGAATTGTTATACTGCAGAAGGAGGCCATTCGGCCCATTGTGTCTACACCGGCTCTCCAAATGGGCATCATGACTTAGTGCCATTCTCCTGCTTTTCCCCCCACACCCTTGCACGTTTTTGCTATTCACATAATCATCTATTCCCTTCTTGAGTACCTTGATTGAACCTGTCTCCACCACACTTCCAGGCAGTGCATTCCAGACTCGAAGCACTTGCTGTGTGAAAAAGTTTTTTCTCACATCACATTTGCTTCTTTTGCAAATCGCTTCAAATCTTCTCCCTCATTCTCAATCCCTTGACGAGTGGGAACAGTTTCTCCCTATCTACTCTATCTAGCCCCCCTCATGATTTTGAACACCTCTATCAAATTTCCTCTTAGCCTTCTCCTCTCCAAGGAGAACAGCCCCAACCTCCCCACCCTCTCTTGACAACTCAAGTTTCTCATCCCTGGAACTGTTCTTGTAAGTCTCTTCTGCACTTTCTCAATGCGTTCACAGCTTTCCTATAGTGTGGCGCCCAGAACTGTGTACACTGCTCCATCTGAGGCTTAACTAGTGTCTTATATAAGCTCAGCATAACCTCCCTGCTCTTATACTTGATGCCCCTGTTAATAAAGCCAAGGATGCTGTATGCTTTATAAACTGCTCTCTCCACCTGTCCTGCCACCTTCCATGATCTGTGCACATGTACACCTAGGTTTCTACTCCTGCACACCCTTAAGAATTGCACTCCTTATTTTATACTGCCTCTCCATGTTCTTTCTACCAAAATGAATCACCTCACATTTCTCCGTATTGAACTTCATCTGCCACCGATCTGTCCAATCCACCAACTTGCCTATGCTCTTTTGAAGTTCTATACTGTCTTCCTTCCAAGTTTTGTATCATCCACAAACTTTGAAATTGTCCCCTGCACACCAAGGTCTAGATCATTAATATATATTAGGAAAAGCAATCAATACCCAGGGAACCTCCACTACAAACCTTTCTCCAGCCCGAAAAATATCCATTTCCCCTTACCCTCCGTTTCCTATTACTCAGCCAATTTTGTATCCAGGTTGCTACTGTCCCTTTTATTCCATGAGCTATAACTTTTCTTTCTCATCTGTTGTGTGGTGCTGTATCGAATGCCTTTTGAAAGTCCATATACACAACGTAACAGCATTACTCTCATCAACCCTCTGTTACCTCTTCAAAAAACTCCAGCAAGTTAGTCAAACACGATTTCCCCTTTATAAATCCATGTTGGCTCTTCCTAATCAACCCACGTTTTCCCATGTCACTTCTAATTCTATCCTGAATAATTTTCTCACCGCTTCCCCACCACTGAAGTTAAACTGACTGGTCTTTAATTGCCGGGGTTATCCTTACAACCTTTTCTGAACAAGGACGTAATGTTTGCAGCTCTCCAGTACTCTGGCACCTCCCCTGATTCTAGGGAAGACTAAAAAATTATGGGCAGTGCCCCCAGCAGTTTCCACTCTTAACTTCCTTCAATATCCTTGGATGGATCTCATCTGGTCACTGTGCCTTGTGAACCTTAAATACTGACAATTTATCCAGCACTCCCTTCTTATCAATTTTGAACCCTTCTAATGACTGAGTTTCCTCCTCTGTCACTGTGGCCTTGGTAGCATCTGCATCCTTGGTAAAGACACATACAAAGTATTTATTTAACACCTCAGCCATGCTCCCTGCCCCCATGTGTAAATCCCCTTTTTGGTCCCTAATTGCCCTACCCCTGTTTTTACTACCCTCTTATCATTTATGTGCCAATAAAAGACTTTGGGATTCCCATTTATATTGGCTGCCAGCCTTTTCTCATGATCCCTCGTTGCTTCTCTTATTTGCTTTTACACCTCCCTCCTGTGTTCCACATGGTTCTCAGTTGTATTCTCTACCTGATGCCTATCATAAGCACACTTTTTTTTTCTTTATCTTAATTTGTATCTCCTTTTTCATCCATGGAGCTCTGGATTTGTTTGCCCTACCTTTCCCTTTTGAGGGAATATACCTTGATTGTGGCCAAACTATTTCTTCTTTGAAGGTAGCCCATTGTTCAGCTACAATTTTTCCTGCCAACCTTTGGTATCCGGCCCAGCTCCATTCTTACCCCATTGAAGCCGGCTGTCCCCCAGTTAATTATTCTTACTCTGGATTGCACATTAAGCTTTTCTACCATCATCCTAAACCTTACCATATAATGATCACTGTCTCCTAAATGTTTCCCCTACTGATACTTGATCTACTTGGCCCACCTCATTTCCAAGAACCAGGTCCAACAGTGCATCCTTTCTTGTTAGACTGGACACATACTGGTGTAGAAAATTCTCTCACAATCTAGGAACTCTTGCCCCTCTCTGCCCTTCGCACTCCAACTGTCCCAGGCTACATTCGGGTAATTAAAGTCCCCCATTTTCACTACTCTATAATGTTTGCAACTCTCTATCTTCCCTGCAGATTTGTTCCTCTACATCCTTCCCACTAGTTAGCAGTCTATAGGCTACACCGAGAAATGTAATTGCACCCTTTTAGTTTCTTAGCTCTGGCATTAGGGAGGTAACATATCATCCTGGACTCAAGTTGACGGCCACAGAAATGCCTGTCTGCTCCCCTAACTAATGATTTCCTATCACTATTGCTCTCCCACTCTTCTTCCTCCCCTCCTGTACAGCCGAGCCGCTTATGGTGCCACAAACATAGCCCTGACTGCGCTCTTCTGAGGAAACAACATCCTTACCAGTATCCAAAATAGAAAACTGATTTGTGAGCGGGATCCCAGGGGAGTCCTGCACTACCTGCCTGGTTCTTTTGGACTGCCTAGCGGTCACCCATTCCCTTTCTGCCTGTATTCTCCTAGCCTGCAGTGTGACCACCTCTCTGAACATGCTATCCAGGTAACTTTGTCTCGCAGATGAACCACAGTGACTCTAGCCACTGCTCGAGCTCTGAAACCCAGAGCTCAGGTTTCTGCAGCAAGCAGCAGTTCCTGCGCACATGGTCATCCAGGATACCAGTGTCCACGATTTCCCACGCATTCTACACTACTGAGCTGCACTGCCATGTCTTGTCTTTACTTTCCTTATGTTAACTTTACATTACTTTATTTTACTGGCCCTGATTTAAATTTACTTTTAATCCAAGTAGCTACTACTTTAAAGATAATACGCCTTTCTAATTTACAGTAATTTAAAGACACTCCCTGATAGCAGTTTCTCACCAACTGATGAACTTAAGGTTTTCCTCTGATGTCACTCTTTGTTTTCTTTCTTCAAACCCGGCATTCTAAAGCTGAAGCAGCTGTCTCCCATACGTTCTCCAGCTAGGTTCGCTCTCTACCTCTCTCCTGGGTTAAAAAAAATTGAATACTCTGCTCTTGCCTGGATGAGTGCAGCTCCAACAACACTCGAGAAGCTTGACACTATCCAGGACAAAGCCCGCTTGATTGGCACCCCTTCCATAAACATTCACTGCACCACCGACGAACAGTGTGTACCATCTACAAGATGCACAGCAGAAACTCACCAAAGCTCTTTAGGCAGCACCTTCCAAATCCATGACCACTACCATCTGGAAGGGCAAGGGCAGCAGATACATATGAACACCACCACCTGTAAGTTCTCCTCCAAGCCACTGACCATCCTGACTTGGAAATATATTGCAGGGTCAAAATCCTGGAAGACCCTCCTTAACAGCATTGTGAGTGTACCTACACCAAAGGGACTGCAGCATTTTAAGAACGCAGCTCACCACCATCTTCTCGAGGGCGGTTAAGGATGGGCAATAAATGCTGACCTAGTCAGCAACGCTCACATCCTGTAAAGGAATAAAAAAATATCCAAGTTATTATTAGACGAAGCAGTTGTTCAGAAGGAAAACAAACATGGACTTCTGTGCATTAACCTGCATTTCAAGTATGCAATTATGATGGTGAATGCTTTGCCATTTACACTGCCAATTCGTATACAATTAAAGTAGTTTAATGACTGCTTTTGGGATAGGTGTTTGGTGCAATGTTTGTATTCAGTGTTCAAACAAGATTAGAAAGACACTTGGAATTAAAGTAATAAGTACAGTACCATAATAGTTCTGTTATTGGACTAGGAACCCAGAGTCTTGTTTTAATAGGAGGCAGAAGTTCAAATCCTGCCCTGTAGTTTGTGCATTTGAGTTCAGTTAATTAAATTAATCTGGAATAAAAGGTTTGTATCTTGTTGTAAAGTATCTAGTTCATAATTCATATGCTTTTGTCTATAATTTTAGTTTTAAGACTTTTAAACTGTGGGAAATGGAGACATCTGGCTGAGGAACTGAAAAAAATCTGATGTAAATGCAACTCCAAGGTATCCTATGTTTATCTTACAAGGTCAGAATTGATGGCGAAAAAAATTGAATAATGAATGACCCATCTCTAACCTTGTAATGGAGCCAGCGAGTCTGGAGAAAGTCTCATAATACCCCATTAGCAATATAAATTATTCATATGGGTTGCAGAATCAATCATTTGTGTTGAAGGTAAAATAATTTGTTTGCCTTTCTGTTTGAATCATCCCAAAGCATGCCATGTTGTCACAGAAATAGTGATTCAGGGTGGAGCCTTGGTTAGAAGATTCCTTTGTTCAATTTATGTGTGTGTTTTTGCTGACTGAAACAGGCAGTTGAGTTTGGGTTTTGTGAGGAAGATTTTCTCTCGCTTGCAGCTTGTGGAAGATGTCTACAGTGGTCTTCACAGAACCTTCTGTCAGAAAGCAATCAGCTTGAATAGTTAGCTTAGAAAGAGCTACACAGAAGTTGTGGGAGCAGACTGGTGAAAAAAAGTCTATGTATAACCAAAGCCAGAACAGGGGGAGGTAGTGGCATAGTAGCATTGTTACTGGACTATTAATACTGAGACCCAGGGTAATTCTGGCAGCGGGTCTGACAGCATCTGTGGAGAGAGAAACAGAATTAGCGTTTCAAGTCTGTGTGACTTCTTCGGAACTAAAGAGAAGCAGAAATGTGATGGATTTTATACTGTTAAGAGGATGTGGAGCAGCTAGAGCACGATAGAAGGTCAGAGATAGATGAGAGCTAAGGAGAGATTGACAAAGATGTCATGGACTCAAGACAAAGGGAATGGTGCTGATAATGGCATAAAGGTAAGAGCAAAATGTGTTAATAGCAGAACAAGGGTCAGCACTTTGTGGAAAAACTACATAGAAACCAGTGACAGATGGCTCAGTGGAGGGTTGGGGTGGGGTTGTTGCAGAAAAAGGGATAGAAAGAAATAAAAAATTAAAGCACAAATTTTAAAAAACAGTTTAATTTAAAAAGGGTAAATTTGGAGGACAGTGTTCATTGTCTGAAGTTGTTAGACTCGATGTTAAGTCTGGAAGGTTGTATTATGCCTGATCAGAAGATGAGGTGCTGCTCCTCCAGTTTGCTTTGAGCTTCATTGGAACATTGCAGCAGGCCAAGGTTGGACACGTGGGCATGAGAGTAAGATGATGTGTTGAAATGGCAAGCTACAGGAAGGTCTAGGTCATGCTTGCAGACTGAGTGAAGGTGTTCCGCAAGGCGGTCACCCAGTCTGCATTTAGTCTCCCCAATGTAGAGGAGACCGCATTGGGAGCAGCGAATACAGTAGACCACATTGAAGGAGGTGCAAACATGAAAGTAGTGTTTGGGCCCTTGGACGGTGAGGAGGGAGGATGTAAAGGGGCAGGTGTTGTACCTTCTGCGATTGTATGGGAAGATGACGTAGGGAGGGGATGAGGAGTTAGGGTGATGGAGGAGTGGACCAGAATGTCACAGAGGGAACGGTCCCTACAGAATGCTGACAGGGGCAGGTGAGATGTGTTTGATGGTGGTATCATGTTGGAATTGGTGGAGGATGATCCTTTGCATGCAGAGGCTGCTGGGGTGAAAAGTGAGGACAAGGGGGACCCTATCATGGCCCTGGGAGGGAGGGGAAGGGATGAAGGCAGAGGTGCAGGAGATGGGTGGGACACTGATGAGGGCCCTGTCAACCAGTGCAGGAAGCCCTTGGTTAAGGAAAAAGGAAGACATTTTTTGTTTTTTAATTTCATTTTTTTTACTTTTTATTCTTATTTTTTTCTCCCCAACCCATGACCACCACCCCCTGCAAACACAGGGCCATCTGTCACTGGTTTCTATGCAGTGCTTTCACAGAGCACTGACCTTTGTGCTATTAACACATTCTTAATGCCATTATCAGCACCTCCTTGAGTCTTTCCCACTACCATTAACACTCCCTTTGTCTTGTGTCCGTGACATCTTTGTCAATCTCTCCTTAATTCCTACCTATCCCTGATCTTTTATCTTGCTCCATCTGCTCCACCCACCCTTAAACTGTATAAAATCCATCATATTTCTACTTCTCTTCAGCTCTGAAGAAGAGTCATACGAACTCGAAACGTTAACTCTGTTTCTCTCTCCACAGATGCTACCAGACCTGAGTTTTTCTAGTATTTTTTGTTTTTATTTCAGGTTTCCAGCATCCACAGTATATTGCTTTCATCTTAATACTCTGGGACTCTGGGTTCGAATCCCACCGTGGCAGATGGTGAAATTTGAATCCAATAAAAACCCGGAATTAAGCGTCTAATGATGACCATTAAACCATTGTCGATTGCTGTAAAAACTCATCTGGTTCACTAATGTCCTATAGGGAAATAAATTTGCCGCCCTTACCTGGCCTGGCTGACATGTGACCCCAGACCCACAGAAATGTGGTTGACTCTTAACTGCCCTCTGAAATGGCCTAGCAAGTCACTCAGTTGTATCAATCCACTAAAACATTTAAAAGAAATGGAACTAGATGGACCACTCAGCATTGACGTAGGCAGCGGAAACGACAACACAAACTCAGTCCTGTCGACCCTGCAAAATCTTCCTGACTAATGCCTGGGGGCTAGTGCCAAAACTGGGAGAGTTGTCTCTCAGACTAATCAAGCACCAGCCTGACATAGTCATCCTCACACAAACATACGAACATATGAAATAGGAGCAGATGTAGGTCTTTTGGCCCCTTGAGCCTGCTCTGCCATTCAATAAGATCATGTCTGATCTGTTTGTGTTTTGAATTCCACATTCCCATCTACCCCTGATAATTCTTGATTCCCTTTCCTAACAAGAATCTACCTACCTCTGTCTCTTAAAAATATTCAATGACTCCACCTCCACTGGAGGCAGAGAATTCCAAAGTCGCAAAACTCTTTGAGAAAAAAATTCTCCTCCTCCCTGTCCTAAAAGGGCAATCCCTGATTTTAAAACAGTGCCCCCTAGTTCTGGACCTAGCCACCAGAGGAAATTCCTTTCCACCTTGTCAAGACTGTTGAGGATCTTATATCCTTCAATCAAGTCACCCCTCACTCTTCTAAGTTCCAGTGGGAACAAGCCCAGTCTGCCTAACCTTTCCTCATATAGGATAACCCGCTCATTCCAGGTATCCATCCAGTAAACTTTCTGAGCTGCCTCCAATGCATTTACACCCTTTCTTAAATAAGAAGAGCAAAACTGCACAAAATATTCGCGATGTGGTCTCACCAATACCCTATATAATTGAAACATCCTTACTTCTATGTTCAATTCCTCTCATGATAAAGGATAGCATTCCATTAGTCGCCTTAATTACTTGCTGTACCTGCATACTAACGTATTGTAATTTATGCACTAGAACACTTAGATCCCTATACACCTTGGATTTCTGCAGCCTTTATCCATTTAAGTAATACTCTGCTTTTTTTTGACTCTTCCTGCCAAAGTGAACAACTTCACATTTCCCACATTATACTATTATGACATGGCAGGTGGTATGTGCCAGGCAGACCAAATCCACATGGGAAGCTTGGCCATGTTATTACAGCAGTTTTGCAATTAGTATTTATTACAAGAAGATTTATGCACTGGCTTCAGAAGTAGAGTGTCCACTAACAACTTTAGAGATTTTAAAGATTAAATTAAAACATTTATTAACAAAGGAAAAGAATTCAAACACAGACATGAGATTAGTTACTTGATATTATAAATCCCAAAATTCCTAATTAACCTGACTCACAAGTACACACCCCCTTAAGGCAACAGTTCAAAATAGATTTTAAATTTAAATAAGCAATCCAACAAGGTTATTACAACACCCAATTCCAAAGGTTTTTCACACAACTTTAGTTACTGGGCACAACAGACTTCTGCAAAAGTGGCTGGAGGCTTTTCCCTAAGGCTGCTTTACATGATGTACTTTTCAAGATGTTACATGACCACACCCCCACATAACCTTCCACTCTTCTTTGTATATGTTTCTCTCTCTAATGTGTAAAATCCCATTGTTCTACATGTCTTTGGAAATTTACTCTTCCCATAATATAAAAATCTTTCATGTTGCTAATTTGGTGTGTCTCCTTTTGGGGAAAAATAAACATACTGCTTGGCCTTGCTTACCTTGTTAATTGTAAAAATCCAACCATCCCTTTGCAAATCAAACAATCCTTTCATTTATCAATGCAAATTTCATCCACACCTTACCTGTGGAACCCTCATCCTCACTTGTCCATCTCCATTTCAAAAGCCTGCTTTACACCTTACTCTTTTGATAATTTCAACCTTGCGGTCTATCTGACTTTAATTCAGTTAAATCAGTCACACAGACAGAACCATCCACACACATGCCGAGGCCTACAATAATAATATGAAAAATATTATAGTTTTGTGACAATATTCCATCTGCCAATTTTTCTCTGCTCACTCAATCTATCGATATGCATCTGCAACCTTCTTATGCCCTCTTCACAATGTACTTTCCTACCTATCTTTGTGTCATCTGCTAATTTAGCTACCATGCCTTCTCTCCACTCATCTAAGTCATTGATATAAATTGTAAGAAGTCCCAGCAGAGACCTCTGTGGGATTGCACTTGTCACATCCTGCCAATCAGAAAAAGACCCGTTTATGCAGACTTTGTTTTCTGCCAGCCAGCCAATCTTCCATTCGTACTAATATGTTACCCCCTGCACCATGAGCTTTTATTTTCCGCAATAACCTTTGATGTGGCACTTTATCAAATGCTTTCTGGAAATCCAAGCACAGAACATCTTTGGGCTCCCCTTTATCTACAGAACATGTCACTCCATCAAAGAACTCCAATAAATTGGTTAAACATGATTTCCCTTTCACAAAACCATGCTGACTCTTCCCAACTACCTTGAGTTTATTTAAGTGCCCAGCCATAATCTCCCTAATGATCAATTCTAACGCCTTCCGCACAATACACACCAAGCTAACTGGCTTATAGTTTCCTGTTTTCTGCATTCCTCCCTCCTTGAATAGAGGAGTTATATTTGCTGCTTTCCAGTATGATGAAACTTTTCCAAAATCTACTGAATTTTGGAAAATTAATACCAACCTATTTATTAACTCATTAGCCACCTCTTTTAAGACCCTAGGATGAAGTCCATCAGGACCTGCAGACTTGTCAACCCACAGCTCCATCCGTTTGCTCAGTACTGCTTCCCTAGTGATTGTAATTTCACCAAGTTTCCCTCTCCCTTCCACCACCTGACATACCTTACAGACAAATGCTCCAGAGACCACCATCACCATCCCTGTCCCACTGGCAGAAGAGACCCAGCAGAGGTGGCAGAACAGTGGTTTATCATTAGGAGGGAGTTCCCTCAGAGTCTTCAACATTGGCTCCGGATCCCATGAAGTCTCATGGTATCAGGTCAAACATGGACAAAGAAACCTCCTGCTGATTACACATATTATGCCCCCCCAGTTGATGAATTAGTACTCCTCCATGTTGAACACTACTTAGAGGAAGCACTGAGGGTGGCAAGGGCACAGAACGTACTGTGGGTGGAGGACTTCAATGTCCATCACCAAGAGTGGTTCGGTAGTACCACTATGGAGTGAGCTGGCGAAGTCCTAAAGAACATAGCTGCTAGACTGGGTGTGTGGTGGGTGGTGAGGGAACCAACAAAGAGAAACATACTTGACCTCATCCTCACCAACCTGTCCATGACGTTACCGATAGGAATGACCACCGCACACCTTGTGGAGACAGAGTCCTGTCTTCACATTCAGGATACCCTCCATTGTATGATGTGGCACTACCATTGTGCTAAATGGGATAGATTTCAAATATATCTAACAAGTCAAACTTGGGCAGCCATGAGGCGCTATGAGCAATTAGCAGCAACAGAATTGTACTCAATGATAATCTATAACCTCATGGCCTGGCATATCCCCCACTCTACCATTACCATAAAGCTAGGGGATCAACCCTGGTTCAATGAAGAGTGCAGAAGAGCATGCCATGGGCAGCACCAGGCATACATAAAAATGAGGTGTCAACCTGGTGAACCTACAACACAGGGCTACTTGCATTCTATACAGGATAAGCAGCAAGTGACAGAGCTAAGTGATTCCACAACGAACAGATCAGATCTAAGCTCTGCATTCCTGCTGCGTCTGGTTGTTGAATGGACAATTAAACAACGCACTGGACAGAGGCACCACTAATATTTCCATCCTCAATGATGGGGGAGCCCAACACATCAGTGCAAAAGATAAAGCGGAACCATTCACAACAACCTTCAGCCAGAAGTGCCGATTGGATAAACCATCTCGGCCTCCTTGGAGGTCCCCAGCATCACAGATGGAATCTTCAGTCAATTTGATTCACTCCACATGATATCAAGAAATGGCTGGTGGCAATGGAAACTGCAAAGTTAATGTGCCCTGACAACATTCTGGAAATACTACTGAAGACTTGTGCTCCTGTACTTGCTGCGCCCCTAGCCAAGCTGTTCCAGTACAGCTAAAATACTGGGGTCTGCAAGGCAATATAGAAAATTTCCTAGGTATATCCTGTGCACAAAAAATAAGATAAATCCAACCCAAGTAATTACCACCCCATCAGTCTACTCTCTATCATCAGTAAAATGATGGAAGGGGTCATCAACAGTGCTATCAACCATCATTTGTTTAGCAATGGCCTGCTCATTGGCTCCGAGTTTGGGTCTGCAAGGGCCACTCAGCTCCGACCTCATTATAGCCTTGGTTCAAAAATGGACAAAAGAGCTGAACTCCTGAGGTGATGTGAGAGTGACTGCCCTTGACATCAAGGTTGCATTTGACCAAGTGTGGCATCAAGGAGCCCTAGCAAAACTGGAGTAAATGTGAATTGGGGAAAACTTTCCACTGGTTGGAGTCATACCTAACACAAAGGAAGATGGTTGTGGTTGTTGGAGGTTAGCCATCTCCGCTCCAGGACATCACTGCAGGAATTTCTCAGGGTAGTGTCCTGGACTTAACCATCTTCAGCTGCTTCATCAATGAACTTCCTTCCATTATAAGGTCAGAAGTGGAGATGTTCGCTGATGATTGCACAATGTACGGTACATTTGTGACTCCTCATATTGAAGCAGTCTATGTCCAAATGCAACAAGACCTGGACAATATCCAGGCTTGGGCTGACAAGTGGCAAGTAACATTCGTGCTACACAAGTGTCAGGCAATGACCATCTCCAATAAAAGAGAATCTGACCATCACCCCATGACATTGAATAGCATTACCATTGCTGAATCCCCCACTCTCAACATCCTGGGAGTTACCATTGACCAGAAACTGAACTGGACTAGCCATATAAATACTGTGACTACAAGAGCAGGCCAGAGGATAGGATTCCTGTGGTGAGTAACCTGCTCCTGACTACCCAAAGCCTGCCACCATCTACAAGGCATAAGTCAGATGTGTGGTGGAATACTCCCCCCTTGCCTGGATGAGTGCATCTTTAGTAACACTCAAGAAGCTTGACACCATCCAGAACAAAGCAACCTGCTTGACTGGCACCCCAATCAATTGGCTCCAGAAATGTTGACTCCCTTCAACGCTAACGCAGTGGCAGCGATGTATACCATCTAGAAGGACTGCAGAAACTCACCAAGCCTCCTTAGCACCTGCCAAACCCACGACCACTACCATCTAGAAGGACAAGGGCAACAGATGCATAGCAATGCCACCACCTGGAAGTTGCCCTCTGAGCCACTACCATCGTGTCTTGGAAATATATTGCCATTCCTTCACTTTCACTGGGTCGAAATCCTGGAATTCCCTCCCTAACGGCACTGTGGGTGTACCCGTGCAACAGAGACAGCAGTGGTTCAAGAAGGCAGCTCACTACCATGTTCTCAAGGGAAATTAGGGATGGGCAACAAATACTGGCCTAGCCAGCAACGCCTACATCCCATGAATGAATTTTTACAAAAAATTAAAAAGGCATTCACAATCATGAGGTCTTTAAAGATAGTTGGAGGATCACTTAGCCAAAAGCTAATGGAAGGATTCATCTGAAATTTGTACCTTGAGGAGTAACTGGAATACTAAGAGAATTAAAGTAAGTTCCGGAGTGTTGTGGCACATCTTTTTGTTTGGAAAGATGAATGGGTGTTCAAGATCTCGTAAGATAAGGGAACATTTGGGGGAGGGGAAATTAAAGGTAAAACTGAGTTCATAATATACATTGTTGTAAATTATAGTGTAATACTGCTTAGTTTAATCCTTTTTCTTGTATAATAAAATTTGTTTTTGTTTAAGAACACAGTTTGCCAGGTATTCAAATTCCTGCTTTAAATGCTAACAGGATTGTAACTATCTGTGATGGTGACCTTGAAGTTATCAATTTGTCATAAAAAGTCAATTGCTTCATTAATGTCCTTTAGTGAAACAGAGCTGCCATCCTTTCCTCGCCTTGCCTATGTGACTCTAGTTCCACAGCAATGTGGTTGACTGTTAACTGCCCCCTAAAGTGGCCCAGTAAGCCACTCCATTGTATCAAACTGCTACAGAATGATATGCTGTAATAAGAAAAGATAGACCACCCAGCATCGATCAAGACATCACATTTGGACAGGACAAAGGCACACCCAGCCCAGTTGACCCTCCTCTTAACACCTGGGGATTTGTGCCAAAATTAAGAGACCTGTCCCACAGACCAGTCAAGCATCAGTTTGACATTGTCACACTCCCAGAACCCAAACCTTCCAGAATCAAACCTTTCGTTCATTGGTCTAAACATTTTCACCATTCCAGGCATGTCTTCTTCTCAGCATTTATCCTTTGGGGATGTGAGGAAGAACTTTTTTACACAACAGTGATAATGACCTGGAACACATTGCCTGTGAGGACGGTGGAAGCAGAAGTGATAAGTGATCTCAAAAGGAAATTGGATGGGCACTTGAGGCAAATAAACTTGCAGGGTTTTAGGGATACAGCAGAGCAATGGGACTGACCTGACTGGAATGCTCTACAGAGAGCCAAATGGGTGCCTCCTGTGCCATTATAATTTGACTATATGGCTCTGGTCATGATGTCTTATGGTATCAGGCCAAATATGGGCAAGGAAACCATATACTGCCACCCCTCAGCTGATGAATCAGCACACTTTCATGCTAAACACCAGTTGGAAGAAACTCTGAAGGTAGAAAGGGCACCTGTTATAACTTGGGTGGGGAACTTCAATGTCCTTCAGCAAGAGTGACTTGATAACACCACCATTGACAAAGCTGGCTGAATTCTGCTAGACTAGGCTTGTGGCACATGGTTCAAGCACCTATTCGGCCTAGACCTCACCAACTTACCTGTTGAAGATGCATCTGTTCATGACCGATTAGCTGGAGTGATCCCCTTGTGGAGACAAAGTCCCATCTTTCCACCTTTGAAACCTTCCATCATGTTGTCTGACAGTAGCTACATGCCAAATAGATTAAGAACAGATCGAGCAGCTCAAAACAAGGCATCCACGTAGTACTGTGGGCCATCAACAGCACCAGAACTGAAATCTACTACAGTCACGGATGGGAATATTCTACCGTTCTACCACTATCACCAAGTCAGGTGGCCAATCCTGGTTCATTGAGGAGTGTAGGAGAGCATGGCTGTAGTAGCAGCAGGCATGCTGAAGCTGCAACATGGAAGCAGCATGCTATAGACAGAACTAAGCAATTGCACAACAAATGGATCTGGTCAACACTGCAACTCTTTCGAGTACAAACCTGTTTCCATCTGTTTCAGATGAAGTTACATTGTTTCATAGTTTGCCATTGTGAGATTTGAACTCTTGATCTTAGGGTTACAAACCCAGTACCATAACCACTTGGCCATTTAGGCCAAGCCTAAAAGTAACTCTTTCGAGTACAAGCCCGTTTCCATCTGTTTCAGATGAAGTTACATTGTTTCATAGTTTGCCATTGTGAGATTTGAACTCTTGATACTCTTTCGAGTACAAACCTGTTTCCATCTGTTTCAGATGAAGTCACATTGTTCCATAGTTTGCCATTGTGAGATTTGAACTCTTGATCTTGGGGTTACAAACCCAGTACCATAACCACTTGGCTATTTAGGCCAAGGCTTTAAAATGTAACTCTTTTGAGTACAAACACATTTCCATCTGTTTTCAGATGAAGTTATATTGTTTCATAGTTTGCCATTGTGAAATTTGAACTCTTGATCTTGGGGTTACAAACCCAGTACCATAACCACTTGGCTATTTAGGCCAAGCTCTATGTAACTCTTTCGAGTACAAACCCGTTTCCATCTGTTTCAGATGAAGTTACATTGTTTCATAGTTTGCCATTGTGAGATTTGAACTCTTGATACTCTTTTTGAGTAAACCTGTTTCCATCTGTTTCAGATGAAGTTACATTGTTTCATAGTTTGCCATTGTGAGATTTGAACTCTTGATCTTGGGGTTACAAACCCAGTACCATAACCACTTGGCTATTTAGGCCAAGCATTGGTCAACACTGCAGTCCTACTGCATCCAGATTAAATCAATCTGGAACACCTGGCAGCAATTTATTAGAGTAATTCCTTGCTTAATGTTGTAGTCGTATTCCTGAAAAATGCAACTATAAATGAAACAATGTTAAGCAAATCAGATTTTCCCTTTACAACCAATGTAAACATTTAGTTAGGCTCTTTAGGATCTTTCCCAAGAGAAAAAAAATTATACTCTTATGTTTAAATACAGTACATTACTAAATTACTATATCTGTATGCTGCCCCTTTTTGCACCTCGCCTCTCTCAAGTGCATAAGGAGTTTGTACTGAGGCCCCAGCAGTGGAGGTTGGCCCTCTGTTCTCAACCTATTTAGCAAGGATCGCTCTCACTGTGGCAGTTCAGAGCCTGCCATTCAACAAGGGTTTGTCACAAGGAACTTGTTAGTGACTTCAGGAGTTTCTCAAACCTTGATCGAAAGGATGTCTGCTGGTAGATCTTGCTCAGGAAGGGTGCTGCATAAGGGGTGCTAAGATGGAAGGCATGCAGTAAGTGGGTTGAATAGGCTATCATGGGGTGGTAAGTGAGGTGCAATACGGATAGTTTCAACCACCAAGTAGGCTTTCGTCAGTCAGAAGGTTTGTGGTGGAGTGATGTTTGTGTGGACAGGAAGCCAGGGAAGTGGTGTTGAATGGAGAGTTCCAGTTATGATGCGCATTGTTTCAATTAATTGAATGTCAGCAAAGTGTGTGCGTGATGACCTTTGCACAGTACTATGCTGTGGAGCATAATAGGGCAAGTGCTGAGGTCTGGAGTCTTATGGCAACAGCACCTCATGTAGATACAGCTATTCAATAAGATCATAACAACAGCTAATGTGGTTCCGCTATTTAGGAAGGGTTGTAGAGATATGCCAGTGAACTACAGGCCAGTGAGTCTCACGTCAGTGGTAGGGAAACTATTGGAGAAATTTCTGAAGGAAAGTATCTATCTCCACTTGGAGAGGCAAGGTTTGATCAGAGATATTCAGCATGGCTTTGTCAGAGGGAGGTCATGACTAACAAATTTGATTGAATTTTTTGAGGAGGTGACCAGGTGTGTAGATGAGGATAGTGCAGTTGATGTAGTTTATATGGATTTCAGTAAAGCCTTTGACAAGGTCCCACATGGGAGACTTATAAAGAAGGCAAAGGCACATGGGATACAGGGTAATTTGATGAGGTGGATTCAAAATTGGCTTAGTTGTAGGAGGCAGAGGGCGATGACAGATGGCTGCTTTAGTGGCTGGAAGCCAGTGTCCATTGGCGTACCACAGGGATCTATGCTGGGTCCCCTATTATTCATCATATATATAAACGACATCGATGACTATGTGGGGGGGGGGGTAGGATTAGTAAGTTTGCGGATGAGACAAAGATTGTCCGGGTGGTTAACAGGTTGGGTGTCTTGGGCTACAGGAAGATATAGACCGGATGGTCAAATGGGCAGATAAGTGGCAGATGGAATTTAACTCTGAAAAGTATGAGGTGGTACACTTTGGAAAAAGTAATTTGACAAGGAAGTATTCAATGAATGGCATGGCACTTGGAAGTTCTGAGGAACAAAGGGACCTTGGCGTGTGTGTCCATAGATCTCTGAAGGTGGAGGGGCATGTTAGTGGGGTGGTGAAAAAGGCATATGGGACCCTTGCCTTTATCAATCGAGGCATAGATTACAAAAGTAGGGAGGTCATATTGGAGTTGTATAGAACCTTGGTGAGGCCACATCTGGAGTAGTATGTGCAGTTCTGGTGGCCACATTATAGGAAGGATGTGATTGCACTGGAAGGGGTGCAAAGGTCTTTCACCAGGATGTTGCCTGGGATGAAAAATTTAAGTTATGAAGAGAGGTTGGGTAGACTTGGGTTGTTTTCATTGGAGCAGAGAAGACTGAGGGGCGACCTGATCGAGATGTACAAGATAATGAGGGGCATGGGCAGGTTGGATAGGGAGCAGCTGTTCCCCTTAGTTGAAGGGTCAGTCACAAGGGGGCGTAAGTTCAAGGTGAGGTGCTGGAGGTTTAGGGGGGACGTGAAGAAAAACTATTTTTTACCCAGAGGGTGGTGACAGTCTGGAATGCACTGCCTGGGAGGGCGGTGGAGGCAGGTTGCCTCATATCCTTTAAAAAGTACCTTGATGAGCACTTGGCACGTCATAACATTCAAGGCTATGGGCCAAGTGCTGGTAAATGGGATGAGGTGGGTGGGTCAGGTGTTTCTCACATGTAGGTGCAGACTCGATGGGCCGAAGGGGCCTCTTCTGCACTGTGATTCTGTGATCATGGCTGACCTGGTTGTGGTGTCAATTCCACCTCCCTGTCTGGCCCCATATCCCTTAACTCCTTTGCCTGTCAAAAATCTGTCTAACTCTGCTTTATTCAAAGCCTGCACTGCTCTCTGGGGAAGAGAATTCCACGTACTTACTGTACCCATTTGTTTTGAGGCATAAGCTGAGTGTTAGGGGAGGGGGTGGGACATATTATAGATAATATTGAGGAAGATTTAACAAAAATACAAGATGGCATTAATGAATTTGCAGAATGGTTGTGTAATTGGCAAATTAATTTCTGTCTAGCCATAAAGGCAAACTCATAAATTGAGACAAACTCTTAAAAAGAAATTGAAATTTGGTACAAAAATTGTTTTCAATCAAGTAAATATAGATAAGCCACTACTGAGGTTTATAAACTATTTAACCTCGAACAGATCAATTCTCTTTACAAAAAAACTTATGATAATGCATTACAAACAACTTCTTAAAAAATCCTACCTATTATCTGGATATAATCATGGCCCCACCTGAGGTGGAAGGGTCCAGTGGCACCACCTCAGATGCCAGTGAGATAACAGAGATGGTTGATGAGGGCAAGGCTGTTGATGTGTATATAGACTTCCAAAAGGCGTTCAATACAGTGCCACACCACAGACTTGAGGCAAGTTATAGGTCATGGAATAAAAGGGTCAGTAACAACATGGATACAAAATTGGCTGAGGGTTAGGAAGCAGACTAATGGTTAATGGGTATTTTTTGGGCTGGAAGAAGGTTTGTCATGGAATTCCCCAGGGGTCGGTATTGGGAACCCTGCTTTTCCTGCTACATAAATGATCTAGATCTTGGTGTGCAGGTGACAATTTCAAAGTTTGCGGATGACATAAAACTTGGGAGAATTGTAAACTGTGAGCAGGACCGTGTAGATCTTCAAAAGGACATTGACATTGGTGGAGTGGGCAGATGGGTGGCAGGTGAAGTTCAATGCAGAAAAGTGAGAGGTGATATATTTGGTACAAAGAACATAGAGAGACAGTATAAAATAAAGGATACTATTCTAAAGGGTGGGCAGGTGCAGAGAGACCTGAGTGTATATGTACGTCAGTCAATAAAAGTGGCAGGACAGGCAGAGAGAGCTGTTTCTAAAGCATACATTATTAGACTTCAATAATAGGGGCATAGAATACAAGAGCAGGGAGGTAATGATGAAATTATAAAAGGCATTGGTTGGGCCTCAGCTGGAGTATTGCGTACTGAGTGTTTGGGAGTCAGGGGCGATAGCAGCCCAGGCTTTAGTACTGTGTGAACAGGGACATACTGGATCATTAGCGTTTAAACACCTTGTGATCTGCTGCACAAACAGAACTGGCAACAAAGTCTCTAAGAGAAATCAGAATTAGCTTTCTCTCAGCACCCAAAGTCCAGAGCCTAATTATCCCTTTGAAAACTATAGGGAACAGGCAATGATAAGTGCACTCTAATGGGGTCAATTTCAACAACTTAAAAATGGAAGAAGCCCAGATATAGTGGAAAGAAAAGGTGGCAAATAGTTTTTAATTCTTTCATGGGATGTGGGTGTCACTGTCATGGCCAGCATTTGCTCCCCTTTCCTAATTGCTCTTGAATTGAAGCCAGTTTGCTAGATAATTTCAGAGGGCAGTTAAGAGTCGCATGTAGGCCAGAGCAGGTAACGATGGCAATTTCCTTCTTTGAAGGGCATTAGTGAACCAAACAGGTTTTTTACAATAAGCGATGATAGTTTAGTCATTACTGAGACTAGCTTTCAACTCCTTAGTTTTTGTTAAGTGAATTTAAATTCCACCAGCTGTCGTGGTGGAATTTGGATCCATGTCCCCAAAGCATTAGCCTGGGACTCTGGATTAGTAATCCATAGACCATTACCACTATGCCACCATCACCCCCTCCTGAATAGCGCACAAACTGAGAGGAATGCTGCAACTGGAAATGGTTAGGGGACAAAGCTTCTCAAAATTACATTTACAACTTACAAAAATACTTAAATGCACTGACCAATAACAAAGAAAAATACACTTATAAAGAGATAAATCAAACAATTAAAACAGATAAACACATGCATACATAATTAAGAGATAAGCACATTGATAACTAACAAGTACTCACAGATATTAAAAATTAATATTTACAACCCAATTTGTTTAAGCACAAAAGAGATATGTTGATCTAACTAAGACAAATGCACATAATTGTATTAATATGCTGAAGAACCCTCTCCCCTCCCAGCCTGGCATCCAGCAGCTGTAAGGTGAGAGTTCTGCATCCTGTGTCTTTTGCTGCTGGCTCATAGAATCACAAGAATGTTTCGGTGCAGAAGGAAGCCATTTGGCCCATCATGTCTGCACTGGCTCTCTGAGCATTTTAACAGTGCCGATCTCCTGCCTTTTCTGTGTAACTGTGCACATTGTTTCTATTTAAATAATCATCCAATGTCCTCTTGAATGCCTCAGTTGAACCTGCCTCCACCACACTTCCAGACAGTGCATTCCAAACCCTAACTATTTCTTGTGTGGAAAAGTTTTTTCTCACTTCGGATTTGCAGCTTTTGCAAAACGCTAAAACTGTGGCCTCTGGTTCTCAATCCGTTTACGAGCAGGAACAGTTTCTCCCTATCTCCTCTGTCAAGACCCCTCATGATTTTGAAAAATTTTGAAAGCATTACAGGCCCTGTGATTGAGACCCTTGTGCGAAACAAACACCCCTCCTCTAGTACATTATTCTTTTCTCATGGCTGTAACCATATCTTTGTTCAATACTGCTACCTCCCACTTGTTTTTTGCCTTCCTGATCTTTCCTGAATATATTATAGCCAGGAATATTAATTTTGTTCCGAAATACTGTTTTTAAATTTTTTGCACCTATGCCTTTCAGAAATGCACTGTTTACAAATTCAGTCAACTTCTAACTATAATCTATAACTAGTACGGGACCCACTTACAGCTGCTTGTTAATTGTCACTGATTTGCAGTTTTTTAAAGTTAGAAAAATAAGTTAAATTTCAAATTGCTTACATACTTTGTGTACTGATTACCACTCTCATCAAATTCCTGTTTTATAAAGCCCTTGCCGTTTCCAGTTTACTCTGGCGAGCTGATTCATCCAATTCTGGTCAAGCAGAGTTTGGTGAGGACAATGAAAATACTAGCCTGCCTTTCTGGTGTAAAACTTTAGCTGTTTAAATGACTTAGCTTTGAAGGTAAATTTATGGTGGCCTGCAGAAATTGCCAACAAACCAAGTTTATAATAAAGGCGGTTGGTTTTCATTCCGAAATGTCAAATTCATGGAAATGAGATCCCATCATACGATATAAAATAGAATGCTAATTTGTTTTTTTTTTAATTTTTGATTAGTGTCTCTGAAAGTATTAAGATTTGGACTAGAATCATTGAAGCCATAGAAAAATTTCTGCTTTGTAACATGATTAATCATTTGCTCTTCCTCCTTAGGTAGCCTCGGGGGAATGCAATGAAGATACAGAAGTATACAACATCACTTTGAGCACAGGTGATGAACTTACTCTAATGGGACAAGCAGAAATCCTTTATGCGAAAACATCGAAGGAAAAGTCAAGACTTAACACTATCTTTAAGAAAATTGGAAAACTAAACTCTATTGGCAAGCTTGGACGAGGAAAGATGCCTTGCCTTATCTGTATGAATCACCGGACCAATGAAAGTATTAGCCTTCCTTTCCAGTGTAAAGGTCGACTCAGCACACGTAGTCCCCTTGAGATACAAATGCAAGAGGGTGAGCACACTATTCGCAACATTGTTGAAAAGACCAGGTTACCAGTAAATGTTACTGTGCCATCTGCTCCTCCACGAAACCCTTATGATTTGCACCTAATTCGGGAGGGCCATCGCTATAAGTTTGTGAATATTCAGACTAAGACTGTTGTAGTGTGCTGTGTACTTCGTAACAACAAAATGATTCCCATGCACTTTCCACTTCATTTAGTTGTGCCAAAGTTTACCTTAGCTGAAGGTCTCCTTAAGGGTGAGATGTGGTACGAGAACACAGTTCAACACTCGTTCAACATTTGTCAGGAACAATTCGACATTGAAGAATACTCACGAGCAGTTCGGGACGTTAAGACTGACTGGAATGAAGATTGTAAAAGTCCAAAGAAGACCAGATGTACTGGACACAGTCACATGCCTAACTCTCTTAGCTATGCTCGTGAAGAACTGACACAGTCTTTCCATCGACTTTCAGTATGCGTTTATGGAAACAATTTGCATGGAAATAGTGAAGTTAATCTACATGGCTGCAGAGATCCAAACAGTGAGTGGACTCTCTTTTCTCATGAAACCCTCCCATCTCAAGATTCAGGAGACAGTGGGAGTGATTATCTGCTGCCTGAAGTGACTGAAGAACCTGCTGGAATCCAGTCACAGCCAGAACTTCCCTATGAAGAGCTCTGGTTAGATCAGGGAACAGGGAAACGGGGTGGACATGATCTTTTCTCTTTGGGGGAGAGATTGAAATCTGGTCAGAGAGCTTCCGTCCACTCCAAATGTCTGGCTTCTTCAGCCCTTTCTTCTCCAGGTCCTTTGTCTACAATTAAACCATCATCTGACATTTCTCTACCTCCACCTCCAGTGCCTCCAAAGTCTGAAGCTGTAAGTCCCGGTCTTGAGGCAAATTTGCTAAATGCTGTGCAATCATAATGCTTAACTATTTTTAGAAATGTAAGGGTCTGCATGTTCTCAAGAATTCAAAACTAAGTAGTAGCAAAATGTGAAATTTCCTGCGGTGCTTCCTTGGGCTGATTTTCCATTTTCGTAATTGATTTTATGTAGAAGCACTTCATAGAATTCGGCTAGTGAATGAATTGTTCTTTGTTTCTAGGAAAATACTAGGATTTAAGTTTTAACAAATATGACACAAGTGCAAATTTTTATGCTGGATTTTTCTCCTTTCAGAACTTGGAACTTAGGATTTAAAAAATTAGTATTTAATTTAAAAATTTGATTTGTGATTTGCAGTTACATGACAACATTGCTCCAGAGTCAAATCAAAGTGGAATAATCCCTGATCTGTGAGTCTGTCATAGCTGGGAAGCAGTGGGATGCTATAAATGGTGTTGGCATTCTTGGGCTGGGATAAAATGTTAGCAAGGCTCCTGTATCTATTAGCTATCCATTGACCACTTAGTATGCATATGTTCGGCCTTTATTGTACGGGCTATTCCTCTTTTCCCCTACCACCACAATGGTTAAGTATCTTGCCAGTACTCACTGCCCAGGATCACATGATGAATGGTTAGCCACTCGAGGACAGCAGGCACTTTAGCTGTATTCTGTAGTCATGAGAGATGGGGAGATGTTACCTAAAAAAAAATACAAAACTCATGCTTTGAACATTTTTAGCCTCAGCCTTTTGCTATACTTTTACAGAACTCACAAATCAGTAACCATGTTGAAAACTCTACTTGTTTTCTCTACAAGCTACCTAATATCCCAACATTGTTTACTGTTAGAGTGGGACTGAGGATTGAATAATTTTATTCAATATTGTAATGTGTTTGAGCTGTTTTAATCAGCAGTACCTTCTTCCTGTGCTTCTGAATAAATGTCAATCCTGTAATTTTCACTTGTCATATCAAGCCCATTTGCACTGCATTTCTAAGTATGTTGCTATGGTTACATGGTTTTGCTATAATGGTTAACTGCAATGGCATATTATATGCTGTAAATTTACTCAAAAACATGTCCTCAAATGTTGAGCAAATTCTCGCTCTGGATTTGAGGAATTGCTATAATTTTCAGTGGGAATGCCCGGGGAATGTTTTTTCCCCTACAGGGATGAGGAGGTAAAGAACAAAAGGAGGAAGATAAGTAAGACTGCTTAACAGTCAAGCATCGTGATTTTTTTCCTCATCATTGGAACTAAATTTATTAAGTGGGAGTAAGCAGTCAGCATCTGTGAAGAATGTGGCAAATTATATTACAGCCTTTCAAAACCTGGTCTCTTGATTCTTGTATAAATGATATCTGACCCATGTAGCATTGTCTCGGCAGATCAGAAAGCCCCAGGTTTAATTCTTACAGTAGCTAATATTTTGAGGCTTGCATTTGTCTCTGGCACATGAAAATCAGCCACAATTCATGCTGCTGACTGCTGTCCATTGACCCTTTCTCATACTATGTGGGTTTTAGGAAAGACAAAATTGAGTTCAAAGATGATGAGATATGAGGTCAGTAGTCTGCCACTGCTTGCTATCCAACATCATACATGAAAAATAGCTACATAAGCGTGATACTTGAAAAGCTGTAGACATCGAACATTGTCCCAGGGGAAAAGCGGGAAAGAAATCTATTAAAATCAGGATTATAGGTCTGAATCAATAAATTGAGAACTGGGGATTGAGTTTGAGTGGTCTTTGTCCATTCCATAGCATTGTTTCCTATAATTCAGCCCTGAACCATCTTGCTCAAAATGGTTATAAATTAAGGAGGCAGTAGAGACTGGTTCAAAGATGGTTTGCTGCTAATTTTGTTCTTTCCTCGCCCTACATTCTTGAGGCATAGATGGATACAATTTCATGGGTGCAAGCCACCTTCCACTACTTATCCATAAGGCTATTTTTTGGTGGTAATTGCTGGCATGATATTTGATTGCCATGATTGTGTTTTCTGTCATTAATGACTGCTGTTCCAACGTTTACTGATTTTTTTTTTTTCCTCCATCTTTTTCTTTCATGCACCCCTCCGTGTTCACTGGGCTTAACCAACTGACTATTTGGGGAGCACATAAGAACTAGGAGCAGGAGTAGGCAATTCAGCTCCTCGAGCCTGCCCCGCCATTCAATACAATCATGGCTAATTTCATTTCAGCCTCAACTCCAATTTCCCGCCCTCTCCCCATAACCTTTCAACCCGTTACTAATTAAAAATCTGCCTATCTCCTCAAATTTATTCAGTATCCCGGCATCCACTGCACTCCGACGTAGTGAATTTCACAGATTCACAACCCTTTGAGAAAAGTAATTCCTCCTCTCATCTCTGATTTAAATCTACCACCCCTTAGCCTAAAACTATGGCTTTCTCGTTCTAGAATGCCCCACAACGGGTAACATCCGCTCCATGTCTACTTTGTTTATCCCTTTTAGCATGTTATATACCTCAATTAGATCTCTTCTCATCCTTCTGAGCTCCGGTGAGCATAGGCTAAAACTGCTCAATCTCTCCTCATAAGATAAGCTCCGCATCTCTGGAATCAATCTAGTGAAGCTCCTCTGAACCGCCTCCAATGCAACGACATCCTTCCTCAAGTAAGGGGACCAAACATGTGCTCCAGGTGCGGTCTCACCAATGCCTTGTACAGTTGCAACAACACTTCCCTATTTTTATACTCTATTCCTTTTGCAATAAATGCCAAAAATTCCATTTGCCTACCTTATTACCCGCTGTACTTGCACACTAGCTTTCAGCGATTCATGCACGAGGACACCCAGATCCCTCTGCACTGAAGCATTCTGAAGTTTCTTTCCATTTAAATAATAAGTCACCTTTTTATTCTTCCAACCAAAATGGATAACCTCACACTTATCCACATTAAACTCCATCTGCCAAATTTTGGTCCATTCACCTAACCAGTCCATATCTATTTGAAAATTTCTTATTTCTTCATTGCAACTTACTTTCCCACCTATTTTGGTGTCATCTGCAAATTTAGTTATAGTACCTTCTATCCCTGAATCCAAGTCATTAATATAGATTGTAAATAGTTGGGGCCCAAGGACCAAACCCTGTGGCACCTCACTAGCTACAAGCTTGCCATCCAGAAAAATATCCATTTATCCCAACTCTCTGCATTCTGTTGGTTAGCCAATCCTCTATCCAAGTTAATATATTACCCCAACTCCATGTGATCTTGTGTATTAATCTTTTGTGCAGCACCTTATCAAAGGCCTTCTGGAAGTCCAGATATACTTCATCTACAAGATCCCCATTATCCACTTTGCTTGTCACATCTTCAAAGAACTCTAGCAAATTCGTCAAACACAATTTACTCTTCATAAAACCACGCTGACTCTGATGGATTGCATTTTGACTTTCCGAATGCCCCATTATTATTTCCTTAATAATGGTTCCAACAATTTCCCAATGACAGACGTTAAACCAACTGACCTATAGTTTCCTACTTTATGCCTCCGCCCTTTTTGAATAAGGGCATTATATTAGCATTTTTCCAATCCACTGGAACCATTCCAGAATCCAGGGAATTTTGGAATATTATAGCCAATGCACCTACTATCTCTGTTGCCATTTCCTTTAAGATCCTGGGATGTCGGCCATCAAGTCCTGGGGAATTGTCACCCTTTAATCCCAATAGTTTTCTCAGTACTTTATCTCTAGTGATGGTGATTGTTCTAAGTTCCTCCTCCTCTATACCCTCTGCGCTACCTGTTACTATTAGGGCGATACAAGTGTCCTCCACGGTGAAAACTGAGGCAAAATATTGATTAAGCTGCCATTTCTGTGTTTCCCCACTATCAACTTCCCAATCTCATCCTCCAAGGGACCAACATTCACTTCAGCTACTCTTTCCTTTTATATGCTTGGAGAAGCTTTTGTTATCAGTTTTTACATTTTGCGCCAGTTTTCTTTCATAATTTACCTTTGCTCTTTTTATTTTTTTTCAGTAACCCTTTGTTAATTTCTGAATGTTTCCCAATCTTCCAGCCTGTCACTGACCTTTGCAATTTGGTATGCCTTAGTTTTTGCTTTTAAGTTATCTTTAACTTTCTTGCTTGGCCATGGATGCTTTTTTCCCATCTTACCATCTTTCTTCCTCCTTGGAATATGTTTTACTTGGGAGGAATTGAGTATCATCTCAAATATCTGCCACTGTTCATCAACTGTCCTACCTTGTAGTCTTCCTGCCCAGTCCACTAGGGCCAAATCTGCCCTCATGCTTATGTAGTTACCTTTGTTTAACTCCAGAACACTAGTGTGGGACTCAAGTTTCTCGCTCTCAAATTGAATTTGAAATTCTAGCATGCTTTGATCACTCTTCCCTAGAGGATTCTTTACTATGAGATCATTAATTAATCCCATCTCATTACACAAAACCACATCCAGAATAGCCTGCTCCCTGGTTGATTCTACAACATATTGCTCCAAAAAACAATCTCTAATACACTCTATGAACTCTCCCTTGAGGCTACTTTTACCATTTTGATTAGTCCAGTTATATACATATTAAAATCACCCATGATTATTGCCATGCCTTTCTTACATGCTCCCAATATTTTCTGGTTTACACTATGCCCTACTACTGAACCACTGTTTGGGGACCTATAGATTACTACCACCAGGGACTACTTTCCCTTGCTATTTCTTATTTCTGCCCAGACTGACTCTATATCTTGCTCTCCAGTGCCTATATCATTCCTCACTATAGCACTGATCTCTTCCTTTACTAACAAAACTACACCACCTTCTTTTCCTTCCTGCCTATCCTTCCGAAACACTGAGTACCCCTGGATATTCAATTCCCAAACCTGTTCTCCCTGTAACGTCTCAGTAATTGCCACCAAATCATACCTATTTATCTCTATTTGCGCTGTTAACTCATTAGTTTTATTCCGAATGCTACGCGCATTCAGATACAAAGCCTTTAAGTTTGCCTATTGTCAATTTTCCTACTCTTATATGATTCTTTGGTGCAACATGGCAAACACACACTCTGTCCTTTCGTTTCACTTTTTGGTGACAATCAGCCTCATCACTGACCTGCACTCTTACCCTCTCCTCAAACTTTGAGTTTTTATATTTTCATGCATCTGAACCTCGCTCCCCCCCCACCCCCCCCCCCCCCCCCCCCCCCCCCCCGCAACTGTTTAGTTTAATACCTTATCTACAACCCTTGTTATGCGATTCGCCGGGACACTGGTCCCAGCATGATTCAAGTGTAGCCCATCCGGATGGAATAACTCCCTCTTTCCCCGGTACTGGTGCCAATGTCCCATGAATGCGAACCCATTTCTCCTGCACCAATCTTTGAGCCACGCATTTACCTCTAATCTTATTGACCCTGTGCCAATTAGCTCGTGGCTCAGGTAATAATCCGGAGATTATTACCTTTCTGGTTCTGCTTTTTAGTTAAGTTAATTTAATTCTGTTAAGGCAGAACAGTGAAAGGGGTTCTGCCTATATCGTTGGTACCTACATGGACCACGACAACTGGATCTTTCCCTCCCACTCCAAATTCCTCTGCAGCCCTGATGAAATATCCTTAACCCTGACACCAGGTAGGCAACACAGCCTTCGGGACTCTCGATACTGGCTACAGAAAGCAGTATCTATTCTTCTAATGATACTATCCCTGATTATAACTACACTTCTATTTTCTCCCCCTACTTGAATGGCTCCCTGTACCACGGTGCTATGGTCAGTTTGTTCATCTTCCCTACAGACCCTGCTCTCATCCACACACGGAGCAAGAATCTTGAACCTGTTGGATAAGGGTAAAGGCTGAAGCTCCTGCAGTGCTTCTCCCTGGATCTTTCTGTTTGCCTCACTCATAGTCACACCCTCCTGTCCCTGACCACTGGCCGAATTTAAGGTAGTTAATCTAAGGGGTGTGAATCTCTCCTGAAACACAGCCTCCAGGTAACTCTCCCCCTCCCTAATGTGTTGCTGTGCCCGTAACTCAGAATCCAGCTCATCAACTCTGAGCCAGAGTTCCTTGAGCTCATAAAGACGAGGTTGAAATTTCTTTGCATTGTACCTGTCATGCACATCAACAGTGCTATCAGGCAGCACTTGCTTAGCAAGAACCTGCTCACTGACACTCAGTTGGGTTCAGCCAGGGCCACTGACGTGACCTCATTACAGCCTTGGTTCAAACAAGGACAAAAGAGCTGAACTCCAGAGGTGAGGTGAGGGTGACTGCCCTTGACATCAAGGCTGCATTTGACTGAGTGTGACATCAAGGAGCCCGAGCAAAATTGGACTCAAAAAAGCTCCACTGGTTGGAGTCACTCCAAGCACAAAGAAAGATGGTTGTAATTGTTGAAGATCGATCATTTCAGTTCCAGGACGTCCCTGCAGGAGTTCCTCAGGGTGGTGTCCTAGGCTCAACCACCTTCAGCTGCTTCATCAATGACCTTCCTTCCATCATAAGTTCAAAAGTGGGGATGTTCGCTGATTGCACAATGTTCAACTCTATTTGTGATTCCTCAGACACTGAAGCAGTCCATGTCCAGGTCTTACTGCATTTGGACAATATCCAAGCTTGGGCTGACAAGTGACAAGTAACATTCGCGCCACAAGTGCCAGGCAATGACCATCTCCAACAAAAGAGAACCTAATCATCATCCCTTGACATTCAATGGCATTATCATCGCTGAATCCCCTACTATCACCATCCGGCGGGTTACCATTGACCAGAAACTCAACTGGACTGGTTAAACTGGATTGGTTAAAGAAGAGGAGTGTGAAATGTTAGATACAATAAGCATAGTGAGAGAGGATGTACTGGAGGGACTGACATCCTTGAAGTTGGATAAGTCACCAGGGCCAGATGGATTGTAGCCCAGGCTATTAAAAAAAGCCAGGGAGGAAATAGCGGATGCTCTGAGATAATTTTCAATCCTCATTAGATCCGGGCGAGGTACCAGAGGATTGGAGGTCTGTGGATGTTGTGTCATTACTTTAAAAAGGGTGCGAGCGATAAACCAAATAATTATAGGCCAGTTAGTCTGACTTCTGAGGTGGGCAAATCATTAGAATCAATTCTGAGATGAGATAAACTGTCACTTAGAAAGGAATAGATTGATCAGCGATAGTCAGCATGGTTTTAGGGGAAGGGCATGTCTTTCTAATTTAATCAAATTTTTTGAGTTAGTAACGAGGAGGATTGTTGAGGGTAGTGCATTGAATGTTGTCTACTTGGATTTTAGTAAAGCATTTGACAAGTTCCCACGTGGCAGACTGGTCAGAAAAATAAAAGCCCATGAGATACAGGGGAATGTGGTGAGTTGGATTCAAAATTAGCACAGCGACAGGAAACAAAGGGTAGTGGTTGATGGATGTTTTTGCGAATGGAAAACAGCTTCCAGTGACATTCCACAGCGCTCAGTGTTGGGTCCCTTACTGTTTGTTGTATATGTTAATGAGTTGAACTTAAATGTGGGTGGCATGATTGGGAAATTTGCAGATGACACAAAAATTAGCCTTGTAGTTGACAGTGAAAAGGATAGCTGTTGTCTTCAGAATGATACCAATCATTGAGTGGACGGAAAAGTGGCAGATGGAATTCATTCCAGGGAAGTGTGAGGTAATGCATTTGGGGAGGGCAAACAAAGCTAGGGAATGTGCAGTAAATGGGAGGATATTGGGAGGGATAGAGGAAGTGAGACCCCTTGATGTGCATATCCACAGGTCCCTGAAGGTGGCAGGACAGGTGGATAAGGTGGTAAAGAAAGCATATGGAATGCTTTCCTTAATTGAACAAGGTATAGATTACAAAAGCAGGGATGTAATGATGGAACTGTATAAAACACTGAAACAAAAATAGCTGGAAAAACTCAGCAGGTCTGATAGCATCTGCGGAGAGGAATACAGTTGACGTTTCGAGTCTGTATGACTCTTCAGACCTGCTGAGTTTTTCCAGGTATTTTTTTTGTTTCAGATTTCCAGCATCCGCAATATTTTGCTTTTATCTTAGTGTCTAAAACACTGGTTCGACCACAGCTGGAATTTCGTGTAGTGTTCTGATCGGGACAATACATGAAGGACATAATTGATCTGGAGCGAGTTCAGAGGAGATTTACAAGTATGTTGTATTGTGGCTATGAGGAAAGATTGAATAGGCTGGGGTTGTTTTCCTTGGAACTGAGGAGGCTGAGGGGTGATCTGATTGAGGTGTACAAGACTGAGGGGCTAGATAGAATAGACAGGGATGCTTTATTTCCCTTAGCAGAGAGGTCAATTGCTGGGGAGCACAGATTTAAGGTGATTGGTAGGAGGATTAGAGGGGACATGAGAAAAAAACTTGATCACCCAGAGAGTGGTGGGTGTTTGGAATTTACTGCCTGTTTTGGTATTGGAGGCAGAAACCTTCAACTCATTTAAAAGGCACCTGGATCTGCTCCTAAAGTGCTGTAATCTGCAAGGCTACATACCAGATGCTGGAAGGTGGGATTCAAATGGGCAACTAGTTTTTAAAAAAAAAAATTATTTTTGGGTTGCGCAGACATGATGGGCTGAATGGCCTCTTTCTGTGCTGTATCTTTTCTGTGGTTTTTATATAACTACTGTGGCTACAAGAGCAGTTTAAAGGCTAGGAATCCAACTACAAGGCACAATTCAGGAGTGTGATGGAATATTCTCTACTTGCCTGGATGAGTGCAGCTCCAACAACACTCAAGAAGCTTAACACCACCCAGGACAAAGCAGCCCGCTTAATTGGTACCCCATCCGCAAACGTATGCTCCGTCCATCATCGATGCATTGTGACAGCAGCGTGCACCACCTACAAGATGCAATGCAGGAACTCGCAAAGGCTCCTTAGCACCTTCCAAACCCATGACTGCTACATCTAGAAGGACAAGGGCAGCCAACACATGGAAACACCACCACCTGCAAATTCCCCTCCAGGCCGCACACCCCCTGACTTGGAAATATATTGCAGCTCCTTCACTGTCACTGGGTCATAATCCTGAAACTCCCTCTCTAACAGCATTGTAGGTGTACCAACACCACATAGACTGCAGTGGTTCAAGAAGGCAGCTCACCATCACATTCTCTAGGGCAGCTAGGGATGGGCAATAAATGCTGGCCTAGCCAGCAATGCCCACATCCATGAATGAATAAAAATAATTAAGCATTTTGATTGTGGCATGAAAGTTTCTGTGACTCCTTTATAAAGAACTGTTCAAGAGCTGGATGATTCAGTAAGTTAGTAGACACTGAACTCTGACCCCCTCGGACCAAATTCAGCATAAACTGAATTGAATCATAGAAATTTACATCACAGGAGGAGGTTATCCAATCCATCATGCCTGTGCAGGCCAAAAAAGGAACTGTCCAGCTTAATCCCACTTTTCAGATCTTGGTCCATTGCATTGTAGGTTGCAGAACTTCAAGTGCATATCCAAGTACTTTTTTGTCTCTATCACCCTTTCAGACTGTGAATTTGACCCTCAGCACCTCAACTCCCCTTTAATCTTTCTATCAGTTACCTTTAAATGTATGCCCCCAGGTTATTGATCTCTCTGCTAAGGGAAATAGATCCTTCCATCCCCTTTATCGAGGCTCTTTGTAATTTTATTCATCACAATTAATTCTGCTCTCGACAACCTCTGTTCCAAGTAAAATGATGCCAGTCTGTCTAACCTCTCCTCGGATCTCATATTTTCCAGTCCTGGCAATATCTTTGTAAATTTCCTCTATATCCTTTCTAGCGCGATCACATTATTCCTGTAATGTGACAAGAACTGTACGCAGTACTCTAGTTGTGGCCTAACTGTTTTATACAGTGCTAGCATAAACTCTGCTCTGCTGTCTTATGCCTCAGTATATAAAGGAAAGCATCCTGTATGACTTGTTATAGCACAGCTCATGGTAAATGCCAAGCTGGCCAAATCCCAGAGGGAAACTTGAAACAGCTGCCAAAACGGTTTTTGCAATTTGTATAGTATGAGGAGAGGATCTGAAATCAGGAAATGATGTCCCTGACTACTTGTGCTGATTTTATAGTGAAGTAAATGTTTATTAAAAGAAAATAGAGAGAAAAAAACACAATTACACTAAAACACAAGAATGGCTTCACATAGTAAACAGTACTTAAAACAATTCCACAGGATCTTAAATTAACAATCCTCAGAGCCAACCGTCCCCTTTTCTGTTCAGCAACTATCTTTATAGATTTCAAAATCTATAGAATTCCAGTAATTTTTACCCCACAGTCTCTTTTATTTTCTCTGAGGTGTCCTCTGAGGCTGATAACAACTGGCTCTCCCAGTTTGGCCTTGTTCACACCCCTTCTGGGAGGTCTGACCAGCTACCCTGCTGCCTTTTGGGAGATCTACACAGCTACCCCCTCACATTGGTTTCAGTATTTCCTTAACTGTATTCCTCCCCATTGATCTCTATTATTTCAACCAGTCTCTTTAGAAATGCTTTCTTCCCAGACTTGATTAGACTTTTTACTTTACCTCTTAGGTATTTTAAAACAGTAAATTTACCCTATCTTTACCTTATTTACTTATGCTATATTACAACTTGCATAAATTCTCCTTTGAACTAAAACAACTGAATTCAAAACTATTTCTGTTATTGTTTTATGTAAAACTCTGAAGTTCTTCTTGGTTCATTAACATATCAAAACCACTTCTTACTGTTGGCTTTAGACTCTTGTTGTCACTCTGGCTCTTACTCCAATCACCATACTTACAACCCCCAACAGCCTGTCTGCAGCCTACAGTTTTCTTCCACACAACCAATTTTTGTGTCATCTGCAAACTCCTTAACTTAAAATTGTTTATATACAATAAAAAGCAGAGGACCCTAGCACTGACCCATGCTAAACCCCCACTGAAACAGCCTTCCAGTCACAAAAACACCTGTGGGTCATGAGTGCCAACTGTGGTTCAGTATTTTTTTATTCATTCATGGGATATGGGCTTCACTGGCTGAGCCAGCATTTATTGCCCATTCCTAGTTCCCTTTGAGAAGGTGGTGGTGAGCTGCCTTCTTGAACCACTGCAGTCCATATGGTGTAGGTGCACCCACCGTACTGATAGGAAGGGAGTTCCAGGATTTTGACCCAGCGACTGTGAAGGAACGACGATATATTCCCAAGTCAGGATGATGAATGACTTGGAGGGGAACTTCCAGGTGGTGGTGTTTCCATCTATCTGCTGCCCTTGTCTTTCTATGTGGTAGTGGTCGTAGATTTGGAAGGTGCTGTCAAAGGAGCTTTGGTGAGTTCCTGCAGTGCATCTTGTGGATGGTACACACTGCTGCTACTGTACATCGGTGGTGGAGGGAGTGAATGTTTGTGGGTGTGGCGCCAGTCAAGCGGACTGGTTTGTCCTGGACGGTGTCCAGCTTCTTCAGTGTTGTAGAAGCTGCACCCATCCAGGCAAGTGGGGAGTATTCCATTACACTCCTGGCTTGTGCCTTGTAGTTGGTGGACAGGCTTTGGAGAGTCAGGAGGGGAGTTACTCGTCGCACAATTCCTAGCCTCTGACCTGCTCTTGTAGCCACAGTATTTACATGGCTAATCTAGTTCATTGTCTGGCCAATGGTAACCCCCCAGGATGTTGATAGTGGGGGATTCAGAGATGGTAATGCCATTACACATCAAGGGGCGATGGTTGGATTCACTCGTGTTGGAGATGGGCATTGCCTGACACTTATGTGGTGCAAATATCACTTGCCACTTGTCAGACCAAGCCTGGATATTGTCCAGGTCTTGCTGCATTTGGACATGGACTGCTTCAGTATCTGAGGAGTCACGAATGGTGCTGAACATTGCGCAATCATCAGCGAACATCCCCACTTCTGACCTTATGATGGAAGGAAGGTCATTGATGAAGCAGCTGAAGATGGCTTGGCTCAGGACATTACCCTGAGGAACTCCTGCAGTGATGTCCTGGAGCTGAGCTGACTGACCTCCAACAACCACAACCATCTTCCTTTGTGCTAGGTATGACTCCAACCAGTGGAGAGTTTTCCCCTGTTTCCCATTTACTCCAGTTTTGCTAGGGCTCCTTGATGCCACACTCGGTCAAATGTTACCTTGATGTCAAGGGCATTCACTTTCACCTCACCTCAGGAGTTCAGCTCTTTTATCCATGTTTGAACCAAGGCTGTAACGAGGTCAGGAGCTGAGTGGCCCTGGCGGAACCCAAACTGGGCATCAGTGAGCAGGTTATTGCTGAGCATATGCCGCTTGATAGCACTGTTGATGACCCCTTCCATTACTTTACTGATGATTGAAAGTAGACTGATGGGGTGGTATTTGGCCGGATTGGATTTGTCCTGCTTTTTGTGTACAGGACATACTTGGGCAATTTTCCACATAGCCTGGTAGATGCCAGTGTTTTACCTCTGCTGGAACAGCTTGGCTAGGGACACGGCAAGTTCTGGAGCACAAGTCTTCAGTAGTATTGCTGCAATGTTGAGAGGGCCCATTGTCTTTGTAGTATCCAGTGCCTTCAGCCGTTTCTTGATATCACGTGGAGTGAATTGAATTAGCTGAAGACTAGCATCTCTGATGCTGGGGACCTCCAGGGCAGGCCAAGGTTGATCATGTACTTGGCACTTCTGGCTGAGGATTGTTGCAAATGCTTCAGCCTTATCTTTTGCACTCCACAGGCTCCTCCAACATTAAGGATGAGCTGTTTAATTGTCCACCGCCATTCACAACTGGATGTGGCAGGACTGCAGAGCTTCAACCTGATCCGTTGTTTGTGGAATCACTTTTCTCTGTCTATCACTTGCTGCTTATGCTGTTTGGCACGCAAGTAGTCCTGTTTTATAGCTTCACCAGGTTGACCCCTCATTTTTAGATATGCCTGGTGCTTCTCCTGGCATGCCCTCCTGCACTCTTCATTGAACCAGGGTTGATCCCCTGGCTTGATGGTAATAGTCGAGTGGGGGATATACCAGGCCATGAGATTATAGATTGTGTTTGAGTACAGTTCTGCTGCTCCTGATGGCCCGCAGCACCTCATGGATGCCCAGTCTTGAGTTGCTAGATCTTTTCAAAATCTATCCCATTTGGCATGGTGGTGGCGCCACACAACACGATGGAGGATATCCTCAATGTGAAGGCGGGACTTCTTCTCCACAATGACTGTGCAGTGGTCACTCCTACCAATACTGTCATGGACAAATGCATCTGCAGCAAGCAGATTGGTGAGAACGAGCTTTTTCCCTTTTGTTGGTTCCCTCACCACCTGCTGCAGACCCAGTCTAGTCATTAAGGACTCGGCCAGCTCGGTCAGTAATGATGCAAAGAAGCACTCTTGCTGATGGACATTGAAGCACTGTTGATGACCCCTTCCATTACTTTACTGATAGATGGTATTTGGCTGGGTTGGATTTGTCCTGCCTCTTATGTACAGAACATACCTGGGCAATGCTGTGCACATTCTGTGCCCTTGCCACCCTCCAAGTTGTGGAGTATTGATTCATCAGCTGAGGGAGGGTTGCCATGTTTGACCTGTTGCCATGAGACTTCATGATGTCCGGAGTTGATGTTGAGGACTCTCAGGGAGCTCCCTCCTGACTATATACCACTGTGCCGGCACCTCTGCTGGTGGGACAGGACATACCCAGGGATGGTGATGGTGGAGTCCGGGACATTATCTGTAAGGTATGATTCCGTGAGGATGACGGTGTCAGGCTGTTGCTTAACTAGTCTGTGAGACAGCTCTCACTAGCACCTGGATGTTAGTAAGGAGGAAAGGCTGCGATTGCTGGTGTTGATGCCGGGTGGTCTGTTTTTGTGATAATGTGTAACTTGCGTTTGACCACATTAGTGAACCAGATGGATAACAATCGACGTTGGCAATCGGCAACTGGATTCTAATGAGCTCCAATAATTCCAGATTTTTATTGAATTGAAATTCCACCATCTGCCGTGACAGGATTCAAACCCGGGTCTCTGGATTACTAGTCCAGTGACAATACCACTACGCCATCACCTTCCCTGTTTTGTACTCTTGCTTTTGAGTCTCAAAGTTCTGGGTTCAAGTCCCACTTGATTTTTATTGGGTACAAGTTTCGCCATCTGCCATGGTAGGATTTGAAACCAGGTCGACAGAGCATTACCATGGGTCTGTTGAATACTAGTTCACTGACAATACCATTATGTCACAGTACCTCCTTAAACCCCTCTTTACTGTCCCTTCCACCTTTCCCTTCAATAAGTTTAAGGAGCTCATGGATTTTTCTTGCCACTAAGTAGCCATCTATTCAGCTGCCAATCCTGCTTTCTGCCCCACCTACCCCATGCTCATAAAGCCAAACCTTCTTTCAGGATCACTCCATGCTTTGGCAGTGAACTTGAGCCCCTTTTCTAGTTCGTCTCCCATCCATCCTTGTGTCTACTGAGTTCATCTCTGGGACTCAATATTCTCACTAAACTGTCGATCTTAATTTCTGATCTGACATTGTAAATGTTTCTCCCTTTTCAGTTACTACCCCTGTCCCTTTTAACCCACCATCAGCACTTCTCACAAAATCCACCTTCAACCCTTCAGTCCTTGTTCTCCATTTCCTACCTCCTTTTCCTCTTTGAAACCACTGGGAAGTGTTGTTGCCTACCAAATCCATGCTCAAGTTCCAACAACTTTTTTTCTGAATCTCTCCTCTGTCACCACTGAACAACCAGCCCTAACTAACTCTCAAGACATTCTTTGGCTGTGATGCATTACCCCTCCTTTTCTGCAGCCTCCAATAATGCCTCTATTCTGTTGTCCAGCTGAATGGTCTTTCCTCCTCCAACTTTAAAACCCTTCCCACCTGTGCAAATTTTTCACTGTCAGCTGTAGGTCATGTGGTAGCATTCTTGCCTTTGAGTCAGAAAGTTGTGGGTTCAAATCCCACTCCAGGAATCTAGGCTGATGCTCAGTGCAATACTGAAGGAATGTTGCACTGCTGTCAATGCCATCTTTTGGATGAGCTGTTAAACCAAGACCCCACCTGCCTTCGAGTGGATCCCATGACACTATTTTGAATAAGAGCTGGAGAGATATCCTTGGTGTTCTGGCCAATATTTATCCCTTAATCAACATATTCTGGTCATTATCACATTGCTGTTTGTGGGAGTTCCCTGTGTGCAAATTGACTGTCACCTTTCCTATATTACAACAATGACTAGATTTCAGAAAGCACTTCATTGGCTGTAAAGTGCTTTGGGTCATCCTGTGGTTGTGAAAGATGCTGAATGTTTTTTTTTCTCATTATTCTGGTCTCTTGTGCATTCCCCCAAGTTGACCTCATCATTGGTGGCCGAGTGCTTAGGTCAGGGTTCACATTCTGATTATGCCTCTCTGGGGCACTTCAGGACTCTTTTTTACAGTACAGGCGTAATATAAATAATTTCCTGGATGTCGGTGCGTTCATTAGGTTCTGGTACTTCATTGTTATTTTAGAAAATGTAAAAATAAATTATTTATAATAAAGCATAAAGTTCTAATGTTAGATCAGTGCTTTGGAAATACTACCATTCCACAATGTATAGAATCTCACAAAAGATACTTAATTGGGCATTCAAAGCTTTTAATTATCAGAAGGAAAAGGCCCTCAATGAAATGATGCACCATAATTAGACACCCAATTTGTGCACATCACAGTTCAGGCTACTGCAGCAAATTTTCAGCTTCGTCTATACAGAGAACAAAAATGTGCTGGAAATTTTTAGCTGGTCAGGCAGCATTTATGAAGAGAACAGATGATTGATTACCCTTCATTTATCTGTCCTATAGGGACCGAGCTACTTTCTGTGTTTCATGTACAAGGATACCCAGATCCCTCTGAATGTCAACATTTCCCAGCTTCTTAGCATTTAAAAAAAAAAGTCTGCTGAGGCCCACTTTATGGCATCTTTTTGCATGCTACCTCTTTTCGCATTATGTCTCAATGACTACGCCTGGATTCATTACATTCTGTCCCTTTATGTGTCACAGAATTGTTGTAGTGCAAAAGACGAAATTGGCCCATCGTATCTGTACTAACTCTGAATAAGCAATTCAATTCTCCCACCTTCTCCCGTTAATCCTGCATATTCATTCTTTTTCCAATAACCATCTAATTCCATTTTTGAATGCTTCAACTTGTATAAGACACTAGTTCAGCCTCAGTTGGAGTGTTGCATCCAGTTCTGGGTACTGCACTTTAGGAAGGATGTGAAGGCATTAGAGAATGCGCAGAAAAGATTCACGAGAATGGTTCCAGGGATGAGGAAGTTTGGTTATGAAAATAAATTGGAGAAATTGGGACTGTTTTCCTTTGAGAAAAGAAGGCCAAGAGAGATTTGATTAAAGGTATTCAAAATTGTGAGGGGTCTGGACAGAGTAGATATGGAGAAACTGTTCCCACTCATGAAAGGGTTGCCATCATTGAATGTATTAAGGCTGAGGTAGACAGATTTGTGTCATCTCAGGGAATCCAGGCATATGGAGAGCAGCAGGAAAGTGGAGTTGAAGCCCAAAATCAGCCATGATCATGTTGAATGGCGGAACAGGCTCGATGGGCCATGTGGCCTTTTCCTGCTCCTGTTTCTCATGTTCTTATATTTGGTCATCCTTTGCTAGTTTTTAAAACTCTTCCAACTCTCAGCTCACTATTCTTCACAGCATTATGAGACTTTTCTCTTAATCTAATACTATTCTTAATCTCTAGTCAGCAATGGATGGATCCTTTTTCCCATGGAGAATTTTTTTCTCAATGGAACGTATATTTAGTGAGGAAAGAGTCAATACAGGTGTCATGGGCCAAATGGCCGTGTTCTGTGTTATATCATTTTGTGATTCCATGGACATATCTTGGCACAGTTCTCCAAACTAAGGGAAAATTGAACCCTGAATACAGGTAATATAATCATCACATTCCAACCAACCAGAATAACCTGCCTTTAGTCAGACTCGCCTGCTTACTATTCACATTCATGGTATAATTCTAGGAAAGTTTAAGGGATAAGTTTGTTCCCAGATACATTAACCAGTTGCATTTCTTCATTCAAAGTTATTTCTTTCCCTGTTGAGTCTGCACATGCATTTTATAACCAACCAGGTGAGCTGCTTGCTCTCAGTTCATTCCCATGCTTACAAACAAGCTACTGAAGTTAGAATAAGTTAGTTGATCTTCCCCTCTCTGGGATGGGGAAGGGGTGAAGAAAATACTGCTTTACTTGTGCTTACTTTTAGCTGACATTGGGAACTTAGTGCAGGAAATCATACCGGCAAAGCTATATTTTATCACTTCATGCTCCAGTTCAATCAACAACTGTAATGATTCTTTGGTTTAGATTGCTGCAGTAGCTTAAAGGCATCAAGTATACAAAAATTCAAGTATTCACCATGTTAAACTGATGCAATATATTACAGCTCTTTTGGCAAGTATAAAATTTAAGCTTGATTTATGATAAAGTGTGTCCTCTATTCAATGCAAATTGCATCCATTATCGTTTTTTTTGAATGCTGACAATTGAATTAAGATGGTTTACAACTCTAAACCATACAGATTTAACCTGGTTCTAAGATGTTAAAGCTTCTGAAAGCTCCTTTCTGCAAATTTATTAGTGTTTATTCAGTATAGAATTGTTTCCACTGGCAGGTAAAAGAAGAATGCAGACTTCTGAATGCTCCACCAGTCCCACCACGGAATGCCAAGCCATCATCACAGAGCCCATCAATTCCTCCTCGGCAAATACGCCAACAGACACGTTCTCCCAGCCCTACGCTATCTTACTATTCTTCTGGATTGCATAACATGTAAGACATTAATACCAAGTATTATGTTAGGTGGCAGCTTGATGGTCTGACTTCAGCTTTAAGCATTGGATTTGGAAAAACTGAAAAATGTACTGGTACTTGTGAACTTATTGTGATTGTGGATCGTATAATGAAATATGGCAATCTCCCTGTTAGTGATTGTCCTGTTTGAAAGCTTTAAACTTTACAAGATAAGTAAAAGAAATCTGGAATCTTATATATTATGATCATGCAAATTTAACCATTTCCTGGCATCATTTTATTAGAAGTAGGTAATGTCCAGCATAACATACTACTGTGCAAGTTGCAGGTTTGTTTTTATGAAGACAGTGCAAATCCTCATTTTGATTCAAATATTGTCCATAATCGTGATTATATACTGTGGCCCCCTTGTTAGCCCTTTCGAAAATCCAGTGAAACATCTTGCCATCAAACTGAATTTTGAAATTGTAATTGGAGAGTTAATTATTGTCTACTCAAATTTGCATTTTATTCTTGATGCCTTGTTCCTTTTCATTTTAGCAGGACTTAATATAGAATTGCTTCCTTTAAAAGAATTTAATACAATTTTCTCTTTTTTGGTGGGGGGGGCGGAGAAATTACCACACACTATCAGTGGTTGAGTGAGTGACCTGTTCCCTCAGCTTCTCTAGTGAACACCTTCCAGTGTCACAGTGAGGTTGAGAATTTAATGTTTGGAAAATTGTTAACACAATCCTACATCCATTAAGGGTCCAGCACTGCCAAAATGCCAGCCAACCAATTGCTAATATTACGAAGCTGAAAGCCCATTTGGAAGAAATTAAGTTACAAATTGTAATTAGTATTTCCTTTTTTCAGTATATATTTGAGTATGCTAATGAAAGGACATCCCTTTATAAATATCAATTGCAATTCTAGTACAAATAAAAGCTTTTTTTGCAAATATCTACTAATGTGACTGTTACATTTTTCGAGGATTTTTTTTTAGATACTTTGGGGGTTTCCAATTCACCAACCTCTTCTAAGTGAGTCTCTACTCTGTGCCCCAGAGAGTGCTTTCCCTTGTCTAGGAATGTAGGTAACTTTGTAGCATGCCCAAGCGAAAAAGAGCCTGCTTCACTTTGTTTCAGCTGACTGGTTTATCACATACCCTTGCATTATCTATCTTGTCCTTTGAAGGCAACAGAATAATGCTGTTCTAGTCTGTGACTTAACAATGACTTAATAAATTTTTTTGGCAGCTAAAGCCTAAGTGAGCAGCGATATCAAATTCTAGATTTTGCAATAGCTTTTATGCTCAACTAGAATAAGAAGGAAATAGCACAGTTGCCACAAATGCACTAGCCTATAAGAATATTCTAGTTTTTATTCTCGCTGAATGTGAAATCTACCTAGCCAGACTATCTTTGAAGACTCCAATTTGAACCAGACAGGCCAAGAAGTACTTTCCAAAAAATGACTAGGGAAATAATTTATCTACGTTTCCCTTAAAAGATGCTTTGGTCCCTGCCTCATGTCACAAGACTTTCCAGGCTCTAATTTTGCGATTCTCCCAATCTTTCTCACACTTGATCAGTTTAAAATGATGATCCCTTGTCCTAACTGCAAACCAGAGGAAATGGGTTAGTCACTCTTTCATAATTTCTCCTTTTAAATTTCTCTGAGCCAGTGGAAATAATCCCAGTAACCTTTATCATACTGTGTAACTTTCCATCTCCAGTATTCATGTGGGCACTATGCACCCTAGCCTCAATTTCTTTCTATAATTGGACACCCAAGACCACGAACAGCATTCTAACTGTGCCAATATCATTGCTTTACACAGATTTATTACTATCTCTTTACTCTTATACATTATGCCCCTACTTTAAAAAAAATGCAAGTGCTATTGAACATTTTTATCGTTTTATCTTCCTTTATATGGTTTCAAGGAATTATGCATTTGAAACTCTAACTAATTATTTCAGTACGTTTTTGATTTTCCTTTGAGTTCATGCTTCCAATCATTGTTTTTCTGCACCAAATGCATTATTATATATTTCTCTGCATTAAATTGCTCTGCTACCGGTTTACTTATTCAGCTAATCTGTCTATCCTTCAGTCTACTACAGAGTCGTCTTTTTTGCCAATACCTTAATTTTGTATTATCAGGTGACTTTGACATTTTACACACCAAGCCCGAATCCAAGAATCTCTATTTTTCTGTCTCCTTCTCTCAGCACCTTGTCCCCTATTCCCTGTCCTGTCTCCCTCATCTGACCTGACACATTCACTTGTTCTGGCCCTCCCTCCGTATATATAAAAATGTGGGCCCTTGAGTACATCATTTTCATCCACCTCCAATCTATGCAACATAACTCATCCTTTGTTTTCTGTCTATGAAGCAATCCTTTCTATCCATGCAAAAATAAAAAAGCAGGATGCTGGAAATCTGAAATAAAACATAAAGTCGTGGAAACACAGCATGTCACTGTAAACAACAATTTTGGTCGATGACCTTTCATCAGAAGAGTTAGATATGCTAACACTACAAATTAATGTGGATAGACTGGAGAAGCTGGAGTTATTCAGTGGAACAGAGTAGGCAAAAAGTAGATTTGATAGAGGTGTTTAAAATCATGATGAGTTTAGAGTAAATGGCTGATTAAATGGGATTGGCAAAACAACCAGAAGCAGCATGAGGAAACAGGTTTTTTAATGCAATGAGTGGTTAGGATTTGGAATGCATTCTCTGACAGGGTAGTGGGTTTCAATACTAGTCTTGAAAAGGGAGTTTGGTAAAGCTTGAAGGTGAAAAACATTCAAGAAATATGTGGAAAGAATGGGGGGAGGGGGAAGTGAGTTTAACCAGATTACATTTTAATAGAGCCAGTGCAGATTTGATGGGCCTAGTTCTCCTCCTGTGCCTTACTTTTATGTGATTATATAAGGCATATAAATAGTAAAAGGGTGGTAAAAGGAAGATTAGACCTGATTAGGGATTCAAAAGGGGAGGCATGGCTGAGGTATCAAATACTTTGCATCTGCCTTTACCAAGGAAGAAGATACTACCCAAGCCATAATAAAATAGGAGGTAATTCAGACACTAGAAGGGCTTAAAATTGGAGGTGGTATTGACTGGGCTATCTGCACTTAATGTGGACAAGACACCAGGACTGGATGAGATGCATCCAAGGATACTAAGTAAAGTGAGAGTGAAAATTGCAGAGGCATTGGCCATAATTTTTCTGTCTTCTTTAGACTCAGATGGTGCCGGAGGACTGGAGAATTGCACACATCACGCCCTTGTTCAAAAAAGGATGTAAGGATAAGTCCAGCTACTACAGACCAGTCAGTTTAACTTTGATTCTGGGGAAGCTTCTAGAAACTATAATTTGGGACAGAATTAAGAGTCACATGGACAAAAGCGGGTTAATTAAGAAGAGCCAGCATGGATTTCTTAAGGGAAAATAATGTTTAACTAACTTACTGGAGTTCTTTGAAGAGATAACAGAGGGTAGATGAGAGCAGTGCTGCTGATGTGATATACTTGGACTTCCAAAAGACATCTGATACTGTGCCGTCCAATAGAATTGTGAGAAAAATTATAGCTCATGGAATAAAAGGGACAGTAGCAACATGGATACAAAATTGGCTGAATGACAGGAAGCAGAGAGTAATGGTTAATTGATGTTTTTCGGGCTGGATGAAGGTTTGTAGTGGAGTTCCACATGGGGTCTGTATTGGGACCCTTGCTTTGTCTGATATATGTTAATGATCTAGACCTTTGTGTACAGGGGACAATTTCAAAAATTGCAGACGATACAAAAATTGGAAGCATTATAAACTGAGGAGGAAAATGTAGAACTTCAAAAGGACATAGACAAGTTGGTGGAATGGGCGGATAAGTGGCAGATGAAGTTCGATGTGGAGAAGTGTGAGGTGACACGTTTTGGTGGGAAGAACATAGAGAGATAGCATAAAATAAAGGGGGGTACTATGCAGGAGCAGAGGGACCTGGGTATATATGTGCATAAGTCCTTAAAGCCGGCAGGACAGGTTGAGAGAGCATTAATAAAGCATACAGTATTCTAGGCTTTGTTAATAGGAACATGGAGTAAAGAGCAAGGAGCTTATGTTGAACTTGTATAAAACATCAGTTAGACCTCAGCTGGAGTTTTGTGTATCATTCTGGGTGATGCGTTTTAGGAAAGATCTGAAAGCATTGGAGAGAGTGTAGAAGGGGTTTATGAGAATGGTTTCACAGATAAGGAACTTTAGTTATTAAGTAAGGTTGGAGAGTTGGGACTGTTTTCCTTGGAGCAAAGAAAGCTGAAAGGAGATTTGATAGAGGTATTTAAAATCATGAAACTTGTGAAAGGTTCAAGAACAAGAGGACACAGATTTAAAGTAATTGGCAAAAGAAGCAAAATTGATATGACAACTCTTTCAAGCAGTAACTGGTTAGGGTCTGGAATGCACTGTCTGAGTGTGTGATGAAGGCAGGTTCAATTGAGGCATTCAAGAGGGAATTAGATGATTATTTGAAAATAAACAATGTGCAGGGTTATGGGGGAAGATAGGAAAATGGCATTAGATGAAGTGCTCATTCGGAGAGCTGGTGCAGATGATGAGCCAAATGGCCGCCTCCTGCATTGTTATGATTCTGTGATTATATTCCAGTGGCTGAGTTACATAGAAACATAGAAAATAAAAGCAGGAGTAGGTCGTTCGTCTCTTTGAGTCTGCTGCGCCATTCAATATGATCATGGCTGATCCTCTATCTCAACACCATACTCCCACTCTCTCCCCTTACCCTTTGATGCCTTTAGAGTCTAGAAATCTATCTATTTCCTTCTTAAATATATTCAGTGACTTGGCTTCCGCAGCCTTCAGTGGTAGAGAATTCCACAGGTTCAGCACCCTCTGAGTGAAGAAGTTCCTCCTCTCTCAGTTCTAAATGGATTACCCTATATCCTGAGATTGTGACCCCTTGTTTTAGAACCCTAGCCAGAGGAAACATCATCTCTGCATCCAGTCTGTCCAGCCCTGTCAGAGTTTTATACGTTTCAATTAGATTCCCCCTCATTCTTCTAAACTCCAGTGAATACAGGCCTACCCGGCTCAATCTCTCCTCCTACAGCAATCCTGCCATCCCAGGAATCAGTCTGGTGAACCTTTGCTGAGTTCCCTCTATGGCAAGTATATCGTTTCTTAAGTAAGGAGACCAAAACTGAACACAGTGCTCCAGGTGTGGTCTCACCAAGTACAGCGCAATAAGACATCCTTGCTCCTGTACTCGAGTCCTCTTGCAATGAAGGCCAACATACCATTTGCTGTCTTAACTGCTTGCTGCGCCTGCATATTCGCTTTCAGTGATTGGTGTACAAGGACACCCAGGTTCCTTTTGTACATCAACATTTCCCAATCTATCACCATTTAAATAATACTCTGCCATTCTGATTTTCCTACCAAAATGGATAACTTCACGTTTATTCACGTTATACTGCCATGTATTTGCCCACTCAACTTGTCTAAATCACCTTGAAGTTTCTTAACATCCTCCTAACCACTCACATTCCCACCTAGTTTTGTGTCGTCAGAAAACTTGGAAATATTACACTTTGTTCCCTCATTCAAATCATTGATATATATCGTGAATAGCTGGGACCCAAGCACTGATCCTGTGGTACCCCACTAGTCACCGCCTGCCACTCTGAAAAAGACCCATTTGTTCCTACTCTGTTTCCTGTCTGCTAACCAATTCTCAATCCATGTCAATATATTACCAGTTAGTAAAGCCAGTGTGTAAGTGAACCAGTCTGACTATACCAGACAATTTAACTTGCCTCATCAGTAAAGCTGAATTTTTAGACATTGTTTTCCCTGCATTTGTTTCATTGAACAAAATATGTCTTAGTCACCAGTATGTTTGAATTTAGGGACGTCTACTGGTTTTTTTTGTTTTTAAAATGAAATTTTACTATTACTCCTGGAGTGCTTCATTCTTATTTGCCTGCCCATTAAACTGGTAAAATTGCCTAACATTGCATTTGAACCCGAATGTTAATATTTTTCAATTTGTACATTGCTTGAATTTGCTAATTTGAAATTGGTTGTCACCTGCTTAACTTCAGTTTAGGGGAAGGGGTCTACTACAGGAGGATGATATTGGATTTTCAAGTGCCTAAAATGATTTACTTTGTTTACAGTGGTGCCACAGAGAATGATGCACCTCCATCCAGTGAGAAGCATTCCTCAGCTTCCTGTTACCCGTGTAACTGGATCAACTCTAATGCTTTGGACAGTGGAACAAAATCCCCCCTCAGAAGCCCCATATTGGACTGCCCTTCAAATCGGTCATCGTGGCCAAACCAACATTTTGGGGATGTTGACCAAGATAGTTATAATTTTGGATCTGAACACAGAAGTTATTACAGTTATCCTCGTCACAAGATACCAAGTACACCAAAGAGCATAGTGTCCGTACACTTTCAATATGGTAGCATTGAGTGTGCTGGGGGCTGTGAAGCGTTTCCAGTTAATAACTTCGCTAAACAGCAGCAATCCAAGGATGGAGGATTCCACTTTGTTCCTTCTGGATGTCCAAGATCTACCAGTTATTCCTCAGACGGCTATAGAGAAAAATATTTAGCAGGTAACACACGGCAAAGTCAGTCATGCCCCATCTTACCACCACGTGCACTAAAATTCAATGATGAGGAACTAGTTGACCTAGAAGCACTGTTTCTGTCTTCAGCTATAGATGGGGCTGAGGATGAACCTCAGATTTGTTCAACAGATCTACCTGAAGACAATTTTGGTAACAAAGATGCACCGGATACATTTTCTATTCCTTCTCCTCCTCCTCCGTTGCATCTGCAGTTATTACCACGTTCAAGTGGTGATGGGTCACCCTGGCAGCCACCATCTGACCTTTGTGGACTTTCAATAGAAGAGGTGTCAAAGTGCCTGCAATTTATTGGTCTCCCTGAAGAGATTATGTCACTATTTGCGACTGAAAAAATAGATGGAAATTTACTTGTACAACTGACAGAAGAGATCCTGTCTGAAGACTTTAAGCTTAGCAAACTTCAAATTAAGAAGCTCTTGCAGTTCATTGGTGGCTGGCGACCTAAGATGTAGTGCTAAGATTCAAATGGCGTCGAAGCAGAGTATCTGACCTCAACATCTATTGTTTTGCACTAAATAGTCATAATTTTTTTGGACTGTATCAAATCAGTGCTATGGCTATGAATGGTTTGCTTGTAAAGATACAAAATAATGTTTTTGTATGTTGATAAAACTGACATCCTGTGGAGAAAAATTATTGCTGGGAGAGTGTACCTTGTGCTCTACTCAGCTATCATCAACTGCTTGAATTATCAAAAGAATGATAGTAATTTGGTTGTTCCTCAAGTTTCTTAAATTGCAAGTGATTTGCAAGACACGATGATCCTCTGTACAAAGTGCTGGATTCCTGATCAAAAAGTCTGCTAGGTTTGTTTCAGATTGTTGACATACAGAATTGTGGTTTAACTACTGTTTTGGGTCTAGCCTACTGCTTAGCCACTGTAGTCATTTTCTTGATAATTAATGTATAAATTGATGGTGACACTTGTTTTTATTATAGAACTTTGGTGTTTTTGCTGGGCCGCATGCAGGTGCAGATTTATAATACCTAAGTTTTTTGAAGTTGATCTTGGAATGAGTACACTGAACAAGTTGAATTTACATCAGATGCAACCATTTAATATAATAAACCCATTTGAGACTAATTTAAAAGGCCTGAAGGGAGTCTTAAAGTTTACTGTTTTTGTCTGAAATTCTCTCTCTTTTTAAGCTTTTTTCTATTTCAATTCTGACTAATTTGAGTGTAGAAATCTCCTGATATTAAGTTGATGAACAGACTTGTTGAAAATGTTTTCCCAACAAAAGGATGTAAAGAGCTTTTTGCGCTACCATTCATCCCTCAATGTGGCAATATTTATTAACTAAATCCATGTTCAGTTTTACGCTCTAAAATTGATAATCCATAGTAGTCTGGAAATATTTTGTTGAGTTATCTCTGGAAATAATGTTATTCAAGTGGACTGTGAGTTGCATTCTTTGGGAATTACATAAAGTCAGTGTATCCTTACTATGCAATATGCGGAGCAAGACCCATAAGTTGTCAGTTCATGATGTTGATGAAGAAATTTGAGTTTCTTCGCTACCTTGTGCTCTTACCAGCAATTCTTAAAACCATAAAATAGCAGGATAATAACTGTAGCAATAAGAAAAGAAAGACTTGCAATTATACAGCTCCTGTCAATTGTTCAGGATGTCCCAAAGCACTTATCAATCAATGAACTACTTTTGAAATGTAGTTATTATTGTCATGTAGGTAACTTGCTTTCCTACAAGCATACCTTATTGAATGGCAGAGCAGGCTTGAGGGCCGAATGGCCTACTGCTATTTCTTATGAACTTATGATCTTATTAGTAGTGAGATAATAATGAACAATAATATAAAAAGATACTGTGGATGCTGGAAAACTGAAGTAAAAACAGAAAATGCTGGAAATGCTTAGATCTGCTCTCTCCGCAGATGCTGCTAAACCTGTTGGGCATTCCAGCATTTTCTGTTACTAGTGAACACAATCAATTTTTTATGGTTTTGGTTGTGGTCCAAATCTAGGATAGGATACTGGGAGAACTGTTGTATTCTTCTCAAATAGTGCAATGGGATCTTTTATTTCCACTTGAGAGGGCAGATGGGGCATTGGTTTATCATCTTATCTGAAAGATGTAACATCCAACCAGTGCAGCACTCCCTCAGTACTGCACTGGAATGTCAGCCTAGTTTTTTTGTGTTCAGGTCTGAAGAGTGGGGCTTGAATCCACACCTCACTAGAGCTGTGTGTGTTTACCAATTGAGCCACAGCTGGCAGAACCTTTAAACACAATGCATGGAGAGCCAGATTTCACCCATTTGTAATGAATAATGGAGATTATAGCCTGATGTTGAGGCTCCTTGAGTGATCCTCTGCCAGTCAAGGCTTTCACTTGATCTCAACGTTCTACCTCCGTAAGAATGGCTGCCTTTTAAAGTGATTGTGAAGTGGTTTGAAATGTTTGAGAGATGTGGTAAGGCATTATATAAATACAAATCTCCACAAAAATTACATGTACTTCTTTCATGTCAAGTTGACTGTCTTTGTTTTTGAAGGTTATATTTGAAATTGAAGTTTTTCAGGTAGACTCATCTTATGTTCTCTCGCTCTCTCTCTGACAAGTGATCACAAACAGCAGACATGTAAAAACATTGTGTTTAGATATCTTCATAAGCAGATGTCAAGAAACCAGATGAATCCTTAACCACTTCACTTTATCAAACTCAACATTGCCCAGTTTGGATTAAATATGAATTCCCATTTCCAGCTTGCAGTTAGGATGTGCACAAGTTATTGAGTAAATTAAACACTTTTTCGCCAAATCATCAAAGCCTGACAGCAAGTCCAGAACTAACAATCATTTACTAACTTAAATCATAACTATCCCTACATAAACATTAAGTATGCAATTAATAGAAATAAATAGTTGCAAACAGGGTTACCCAACCATTTGAATAACTGATAATGAGCAAGAGCTATTTAATATAATAAATAACATTGTAAAGGCTATTCGGTGGTATCAGCACAAGTCAGCATTAACTGAGTTTCTGTTTATCAAATTATAGTTGAGATTTGTTTCTGAGACTGAAATAAATTGATGACATTCATTTAGAATTAAACTCATTAGGTAGTTGACAAATTAACAGAATTGTATAATCTGTTGAGAAGAGTCTGTATGCAGTTGGTTTGCATTTCCAGAGCTTATAAGAATGTGTCCTCATGAACAACATGGTTGGGCTGGTCAACTTATTCCCCTTCGGACAATCTCATTAGCTTCTGTTGTACTTAATTTTTGGCAGTAGGGTTAGTAAGGAAGATTAGAAAGGACAAAAGAGATTCTTCTAACTAAAAGCAAATCTAAGGAAATATGAGTAAATGAATCTATTTAAGTGTGTCAAGCAATCTCTTAAATATCTAATTTTCAAAGAAAAAACCCTTTGTCAAACTGTCTAACATCCATCAACTGTTTCTTTCAAACATACAAGGGTTTTTGATCTCAAGTTGCAGGTATGGATACCTTGACATGTCAAACTATACTGCACCCTCTGCCTCCCAAAATTTTTCCTTTAATCGAGGGCCATATGCACAACCTGATGAGGCATGACATATTATATCCCACCATTAAACTATTTCTGAGCATGATACTTATTAAACTCTGCACTGGTAAAGAATATTCTATTTACACAAACCTGTTCAGTTTTAGTTTAGTTTTGATTTCCTGGCATTCTGTTTAACTACTGACTCTCTTTTTGATATGTTTATACTAAAACTCCCTTCTTGAAGGCAAATAGGAATGAATAATAAATGCTGGCCTTGGCACTGACCTTCAAGTATGTCGAATAGAATTCCATTATGTTAAAACAGTGTAATCCAACATACAATCAGGCCCACCATGCCTCTATATCTGGCCCATGGAATCACTATTCAAAATACAGGTAAGTAGAAGTGACAGATCTGCAAGGAGCTGCGCCTCCAATCAGACTGTTTCTCTCCTGCCTTTCCTGCTGATAAGTCTATCAGCACAAATGCAGGAGAGAAAGTCTGAGATTGAAGGTAAGTGTCCGTGGTGCATTCTCTCCTCGCCTTTGGCCATGCTTTCTCTCTCTCACTTATCCTCCCATGCAGGCGCCAACGCCTTAAAGGTGCACAGGAGTCAAGATGGCGGAGCGGGCCAGAGAGGCCACAAAAAACAGCAGTCAGAGGAACAGTGCCTGCCTGCCCCTCCCCCCACTTGGGACAGCTGGAGTGTCAGGCAGGATGGAGTGAGGAAGCACATCTTGGAACCTTCACAGCTGTCCTGAATTCCTCCTCAGTGGTAAAATGCCCAAGCTCGCGACCCCAGGTGGGGAGTGAGTCTTTGTGCAAGAGAACGAGAACGCTGAGACTGGGAGTGAACTGGACATGGGTGCACACACCCTTCCCCTCCTCCCTCCCCAAAAGCCTATCCACAAATCAGGCCGGGAGAGGAGGAAAAACTAGGCTGAAAGGCAGCCTGCTTCCAACCCCACTTTCATATGAATTCCTCTGAGGCCAGCACTGAGTGTGTGCCACCAAAGGCAAACATGAGGTCAGTGTTTGTTAAATCCAACTCCTTAGCTTGGCCCCAGTCCCCTTCCCTGGTGACTAGGACTTGGGGGCCTAGCCCCTCTCTCTAGCTCTGCTTGGCACTTTTTAATGGTTATTTTTATTAATTACTCTCTTTCAAACTATTAAAGTATTGCTTTGACATTGATTTTTAAAAAAAATTCATGTTTAATGTTGTGCCAAACATTTCCGAAATTTGCTCATCAGCCCCTTAAGTGAGAAAAAAATTGAAATGTGGCCCCTCTCATGTAAAGGTTGGATGCTCCTGTGTTAAAATGAATGCTGTTTTCAATTGCAGCTCAGCAGCACTCTTTTGGTCAAAACCTTAACACAAGTACATAAGTTGGCTGAGGAAATACTGGGATGCACTTGTTTTCAAAGACGTGGTTACTTCTCACTATACCTGCCATCTTTGAGACTAACTACCAAGGCATTGAGCACATAGAGAATTATGGAACATGGTACCTACAAAAGCCTTTGGTGAATATTTTAATACATTCCCTCTTACCAGTTGAGTTTTCAAAGATTCTGTTTGGAAATCTACCTATTTGTGTAAGAGTAATACAGATAAAAGTGTCTGTGCTGGTTATGAAAGGAGAGCAAGTATTTGATAAATTAGCACTGTAGCTCTAGTTGAGGGATTTCAACTGAGTTGCGTGGCTAGTGATGAATGGATACAGTTTCATTTTTAGGTTTTCCCAGATACTACTTTCATGTGCATTGTCAGAGGGCCTGAAGGTGTTGCTATGGGTATCCGTATGGGTTCTGGTTGTGTCTGCCTTTTTGTGGAATACGTAAAATAATCTTTGTTCCAGTCCTACTCTGGATTCCTCCCTCACGTTTTTTTCCAGTACATTGATGACTCTATCAGTGCTTCTTCTTGGTTTTGCTCTTAACAGGAAAATTTGATCAACTTTCTTTCAAATTTCCACCCATCTATCACCTCTATAGGTCTGTCTTCAGTTGTTCCCTCCCTTCCTTCAAGTTGTCTATCTCCATTTTTGGGAATAGACTGTAAATCAATATTAATTATAAGCCCAATGACTCCTACAGTTACCTTGATTATGCTTCCTCCCATCCCATTACATTGAGTGACTCTCTTCTACCTATCATGTTTCACACCAGTGTTCCCGATATGCCTTCCTTTTTCTTAAACCAACGATTCCCCCTACTGTGCCCATTGCATTTCCTGTACTTAACCTTTGCCCTTTCTGCTCCCCCTCAGAACTACAATAAGGTTTCCCTTATCCTCACCTAACGTCTTGCCAGGCTTCACATTGAATGGATGATTTTCAGCCACCACCACCAAACTCAGCATTCCAATCCCAGCATTTCAAAGGAGTTCTTACCTCCACAACACCCTGGTCCACTCTCGCATCCCCTTCCCATGCAAGCGCAAGAGATGCAACACCTGCCCTTTTACCTCCTCTCCCATTGCCCCAGACACTCTTTTCAGGTGAACTGGCAATTTACCTGTACTTTTTCTGTTTAATATACTGTATTCTCTGCTCATGATGCAGTCAGTTGCTATCCACAGTTCCTCTTTGCATGTTCCTGTTTGCCTTACACTATTATCCCTAATGTCATATCATGTTTCCTACTTTCCACTTTATCACAGACATTCCCTTTTGCTCCTTTCTCTCCAGTATGAGAGAGAGAGTGCATACAAACATAAGAATTAGGAGCAGGAGTGTAGGCCATTCAGCCCCTTGAGCCTGCTCCACCATTCAAGAAGATCATGGCTAATTTGATTGTGGCCTCAACTCCACATTTCCACCTACCCCTGATATCCTTAGATTCTTGGCTAACAAAGGAGTCATTCTACCTCTGCCTTAAAAATATTCAATGATCCCTTCCTCCACTGCTCTCTGGGAAAGAGAGTTCCAAAGACTCATGACCTTCTGATAGAAAAACTTCTCATCTCGGTTTTAAATGGAGATATGGAACCTTTATTTTTAAACTGTGTCCTTAGCTCTAGTTTCTCCCACAAGGGGAAACACTCTTTCTGCATTCATTCAATCAAGTCCCCTCAGGATCTTACATATTTCAATAAGATCACCTCTCATTCTTCTAAACTCCAATGAATACAGGCCCAGCCAGTCCAACCTTTCCTCATTAGATAACCTCCCCCACCCCATCCCAAGAATTAGTCAAGTGGACCTTCTCTGAACTATTAACACATTCATATCCTTTCTTAAATAAGAAGACCAAAACCGTACACGCTACTTCAGATGTGGTCTCATCAATGCCTTGTAAAACTGTAGTAAAACGTACCCACTTTTATATTCTATTCCCCTTGTAATAAACAACAACATTCTATTTGCCTTCCTAATCATTTGCTGTACCTGCATAGTAATCACATAATCACATTTTTGTGATTCGTGGACCACAACACCCAGATCGCTTTATACCTCAAGAGTTCTGCAATCTCTCTCCATTTAAATAATATCCTGCTTTGTTATTCTTCCTGCCAGAAGGACAAGTTCACATTTACCCTCATTTTACTCCATCTGTCCAATTTTTGTCCACTTACTTTATCTATATCCCTTTGCAGGGTCCTTATGTCCTCTTCACAACTTACTTTCCTAATTATCTTTGTGTCAACAGCAAATTTAGCGACCATACATTCGTGCCTTCATCTAGGTCATTGATATAAATTGTTAATAGTTGAGGCCCCAGCATCGATTGCTGTGGCACTCCACTCGTCACATCTTGTTAACCTGAAAATGACCCATCTATGCCTACTCTGTTTCCTGTTAGCTAACTAATCCTTTATCTATGCTAATATGATACCCCTATACCCTGAGCTCCTGTGTACAGTTCTGGGCACCACATTATAGGAAGGATATGAACACATTGGAGAGAGTGCAGAAGAGGTTTACAAGAATGGTCCTGGGGATGAGAAAGTTCAGCTTTGAGGATATATTGGAGAAGTTGGGACTGTTCTCCTTGGAGAGAAGGCGGCTAAGAGGAGGTTTGGTAGCGATGTTCAAAATCATGAGGGGGCTGGACAGAGCAGATAGGGAGAAGCTGTTGCCACTTGTAAGAGGACACATTTAAATTGATTTGCAAAAGAAGCAAATGTGACATGAGAAAAAGCTTTCACACAACAAATAGTTAGGGTCTGGAATATACTGCCTGGAAGTGTGGTGGAGACAGGTTCAATCAAGGCATTCAAGAGGGCATTACATGATTATTTGAATGTGCAGGGGTACAGGGAAAAGGCAGGGCAATAGCGCAAGGTCATAATGCTCGTTTGGAGAGCCAGAACAGGCACAATGGGTCGAATTGCCGTTAAAATTCTGTGACTTATTTTGTGTAGTAACCTTTGATGTGGCATTTTGTCAGATACCTTCTGGAAATCTAAGTACAGCACATGCACAGATTCCCCTTTATCCACATTGCTTGTTACATCCTCAAAGAACTTCTTTCACAAAACCATGTTGACTCTGCCTGATTGCATTGAGGTTTTTCTTAATAATATATTCCAGCATTTTCATTATGACAGATGTTAAGCTTGCTGGCCTGTAGTTTCCTGCTTTCTGTCTCCCTCCTTTCTTGAATAGAGAAGTGACTTACATTATTTTCCAATCCAATGTGACCTTCACAGAATTTAGGGAATTTTGGAAAGTTAAAACCAATGCATCTACTATTTCAGCAGCCACTTCTTTTAAGACCTGAGGATGAAGTCCATCAGCACCTGGGGATATGTCAGCATTTAGTTCTAATAATTTTCTTAGCACCCTTTCCCTTGTAATTGTTTTAAGTTCCTCCCTCTCTTTCAGCTCTTGATTCAGACTTATTTCTGGGATGTTATTTGTATCCTCTGCAGTGGAAACAGATGCAAAAATCTGTTCAGTTTGTCCGCCATTTCCTAGTTTTCCATTGTTAATTCCCCATTCTTGCTCTCTATAGGACCAATGCTTACTTTATTTTTTTTTCCTTTTTATATACCTGTAGAAACGTACTATCTATTATATTTCTCTCTAGCTTTCTCTTGTATCTAATTTCTCCCTCCTTATTAATTTATTGCTATGCTTTATATTCTGCCCAATCTTCAAGCTGCCACTCAACCTTTGCTGTATTATACGCTTTTTCTTTCAATTTGATACTATCTTTAACTTCCTTGGTTAGCTACAGATGGTGAGTCCTTCCCTTAGTCCTTTCTCACTGGAATATATTTTTTGAGTATTCTGAAATACCTCCTTAAAAGTCTGCCACTGCATCTCTACTGACCTATCCATAATTTTACAGTTCACTTTAGCCAGCTCTCTCTCCATGCCGTCATAATTGTCCTATTAAAGTTTAAAACTCTAGTATTAGATTCACTCTTCTCTCCCTCAAACTGAATGTGAAATTCTATCATATTATGATCACTGCCACCTAGGAGTTGTCTTTGCTATGAGGTCATTAATCTTGTCTCATCGCACATGACCAGATCTTGTATAGCCTGCTCTCTGGTCTAGAACATGCTGTGTAAGAAACTGTCCTGAAAACACTCTATGAACTCATCATCCAGCTATCTTTGCCAATGTGATTTGTCCAATGTCTTTGTAGATTGAAATCACCCATGATTATCACTGTACATTTCTCACAAACTCCTTTTATTTCTTCCTGTATACCACATCCTACAGTGTGGTTACTTTTGGGGCCCTATAAACCACTTCCACAAGTGATTTATTATCTTTACTATTTCTCATCAGTTGCAATCCCAGCAGTAGCTATCGTTCTCTGTGGTACTGCTCTGATTGAACATCTGCCTGCCCTCTGGTATTCTTTTGGGGTGGGCAAGCAGCCAGAGGTTGTGGTCCACATTGGGACCAATGACATAAGCAGGAAAAGGGATGAGGTCTTGAAAGCAAATTTTAGAGAGTTTGGAAGAAAATTGAAAAGCAGGACCTCAAGATCAGTAATCTCAGGATTACTCCCAATGCCACATGCCAGGAGCATAAGAATAGGAAGATTGAGCAGTTCAATTTGTGGCTGTGGAAATGAAGTAAGAGGGAGGGCTTTAGATTTCTGAGGCATTCAGACTGGTTCTGGGGCAGGTGGGACGGTACAAGAAGGACGAGTTACACTTTAACAGGACTGGGTTCTCGCAGGGAGGTTTGCTAGTGCTGTTGGGCAGGGTTTAAACTAGATTGGCAGGAGGATGGGAACCGGAGAGGAGAAAAATTGGCAATGGAAGTAGAGAAGTATTAATTGATGATATATCAAAGTGTAGTATCAAGGTTAATAGAATACTTAGAGCATTTATGGGACAGTGACCACTGTATTAAAAGGTTTAGGTTGGCCATGGAGAAGGACAAGGAGCAATCCAAAGCAGGGATAATTAATTGGGGGAAAGCCAACTTCGATGGGATGGGAATGCATCTGAGTCAAGTGAGTTGGAATCAAATGTTGGCGGAAGAGACAGTGGCTGAATAATGGGCTACCTTCAAAGAGACAGTATTGAAAACAATGTGAAGGTATATTCCCTTGACGGAGGAAGGCAGGACAAATAAATCTAGAACACCCTGGATGACGAGAGAAAATAGAGGTGAAGATGAAAAGGAAGATGTACGCATTTAGAATCAGGCTGAGTTTAGAAGGACCAGAGGGGAAGTGAAAAAACTAATCAGAGAAGCAAGGAGGAAGCATGAAAAGAGACTACAGCTAATGTAAAAGGGAATCCCAAGGTTTTCTATAAGCATGTAAATAATAAAAGGGTGGTAAAAGAAAGAGTAGGGCCAATTAGGGATAAAACAGGAGACTTGCATGTGGAGGCAGGAGAAGTAGCAGAGTATTAAATTAGTACTTTGCATTTGTCTTTAAAAAGGAAGAGGATGCTACCCAGGCTGAGATGAGAAAAGGTACCTGGTACACTCGAGGAATTTACAATTGAGAAAGAGGTATTGGAAAAGCTATCTTAATTTAAAATTGATAAGGTACCAGGCCCAGATGATTTGCATCCGAGGATACTGAGGGAGGTGAGAGTGGAAATTTCAGAGGCACTGGTGATAATCTTCCAGTCTTCCTTTGACACAAGGGTGGTGCTGGAGGACTGCAGAATTGTGAATGTTACACCCTTGTTCAAAAAGGGGTGCAAGGATAATGCCAGCAACTATAGACCAATCAGTTTGATCTCAATGGTAGGGAAGCTTCTGGAAACTATTTTTTGGGGCAAAATCAATAGTTGCTTAGAAAGGTGCAGGATAATTAACGAAAGCCAGCGTTGTTCATCAAGGAAAAATCATGTTTAACCAACTTTATGGAGTTTTTTGAGGAGGTAACAGGGAAGGTTGATAAGGGCAATGCTGCTCATGTGTATATGGATTTTCAAAAGGCATTTAATACAGTGCCATGTAATAGACTTGTGAGCAAAATTCTAGCTCATGAAATAAAAAATAAAGTAGGCACTTGGATAAGAAATTGGCTGAGTGACAGGAAACAAAGTAGTGATAAATGACTTTTTCAGATTGGAGGGAGATTTGTAGCAGAGATCCCCAAGGGTCAGTGTTGGAACCCTTGCTCTTCCTGGTATATATTAATGACCTAGACTGTTGTGCAGGGCATGATTTAAAAATTTATGGATGATATGAAGATTGTAAGCTATTGTCAACTGTGATGAGGATAGTCTTGAAGTTCAAAAGACATAAATACATTAGTGGATTGGGCAGACAAATGGCAGATGAGGTTTAATGCAGAAAAGTATGAGGTGATTCATTTTGGCTGGAAGGATGTGGAGAGACAGTATAAAATAAAGGGAGAAACTCTAAAGGGGGTGCAGGAACAAAGGGACCTTAGTGTATATGTACCTAAGTCATTGAAGGTGGCAGGGCATGTTGAGAGAGATCAGTTAATAAAGCATATGGTATCCTAGGTTTTATTAATAGGGGCATTGAGTACAAGAGTAAGGAGGTCATGTTAAACTTCTATAAGACACTAGTTGGCCCTCATCTGGAGTACTGTGTCCAGTTCTGGACATCATACTTGCAGAAGGATGTGAAGGCATTGGAGAGAGTACAGAGGAGATTCACAAGAATGATTCCAAGGATAAACAACTTTAGCTATGAGGATAGTTTGGAGAGGTTGGGTCTGTTTTCCTTGGAGACAAGAAGGCTGAGGGGAGAGTTGATAGAGGTATTCAAGATCCTGAGCTGTATGGACAGGATAAATAGTGGGAAACTGTTCCCACTCAAGAGTACATCAAGAACTAGAGGGCACAGATTCAAAATAATGGGCAAAAGGAGTAGAAGTGATGTGAGAAAAAATGTTTTCACCTAGAGGGTGGTTGGAGTTTGGAATGAGCTTCCTGAAAGGAAGGTGGAGACAGGTTCGATTGAGGTATTCAAGAGGGAATTAGATTGCTATCTGAAAAGAGAGAATGTGCAAGGTTACAGCGAAAAGACGGGAGTGGGACTAGGTGGAATGCTCTTGCACGAGCCAGTGCAGACTTGATGGGTCGAATGGCCTCCTGCACTGTAAAGATCCTGTCATTCTGTTCTGGTTATGTTTCCTCCTTGCTAGGTTGCCCTGTTTTGAATTTCATGGAACTTGAAATTTGGAGAGACTTGCTTTTAGCACAGTTGTCTAATTGAAAGACAATTGCCAAATCCATTCATATATGCACCTTGACATATATTTATATTTGGGACTTGAGGTTCCAGTGGTATGCAAAAAGAAGCTCATGAAAATAAAAACCTTGGACACTCCTAATTTAAACAATCACTCTGCATGGTATGGTTGTGAAACTGTCAAAATATTGGAAATCCACAGGATATTTGTCAGCATCTGGAAAAATAAAAGCTCGGTTGGTGTGTTGGGTGGAAATCATGTTGTAGATATCCTACCAACTTGTAGAATTATAGAATGACACTGGATGGAAAGAGGTCATTTGGCTCAAAAATGCCTGTGCCAGCTCATTGGTTGGACTATCCACTTAATTCCACTCCTCTGCTCTTTCCCCATTGCCCTGTAAATGTTTTCCCCTCAAGTGTTTATGCTGCAGCGGGAGGGGGTGGTCAGATGGCCTTCTTTCATGTTTTTTTTACACACCAGTCAGTCTAAACTCAGTGGTGCATAAATTATTGCAAAACATTCATCATTTAGAAAGGCAGAGATTGATCAAGACAGCGTGAATTTGTGAAAGTGAAAGTAGGCGAACGCATTATCCATGAAAAGCATTGCATTAGGTAACTCTTCCAGATTTACAGTGTAAATTTGCAGCAGCAAGGTGAGGCTTGTGGGTCTGTGGTTACAGCAGCAGGGCGAGACTGGTGGTTTCCATGGTTACAGCAGCAGGGTGTCGCTAGTGGTTTCCGTGGTTACGGCAGCAAGGTGAAGCTGGTAGTTTCCATAATTACAGCAGCAGGGGGTGGCTGATGGTTTCCATGGCTCTGAAGAAGTCAGAATGACTCAAAATGTTAACTCTGCTTCTCTCTTCACAAATGCTGTCAGATCTGCTGAGTTTCATAGTCACAGAGGTCTACAGCACAGAAAAAGGCCCTTCGGTCCAACGTGTCTGCGCCGGTCAAACAAGTACCTAACTATTCTAGGTCCATTTTCAGCACTAGGCCCATAGCCTTGTTTGCCATGGCATCGCAAGTGCACATTTTCATACTCCTTAAATGTTATGAGGGTTTCTGCCTCTACCACCCTTTCAGGCAGTGAGTTCCAGATTCCCACCACCCTCTGGCTAAAAAACTTCTTCACATCCCCTCTAAACCTCCTGCCCCTTACTTTAAAGCTATGCCCCCTAGTTATTGATCCCTCCACCAAGGGGAAAGGTCCCTTTATGTCTAGCCTATCTATGCCCCTCATAATTTTATATACCTTAATCATGTCTCCCCTCAATCTCCTCGGCTGCAAGGAAAATAAACCCAGTCCATCCAATCTCTCCTCATAACTAAAACTCTCCAGCCCAGGCAACATCCTGGTAAATCTCCCCTGTACTCTCTCTAGTGCAATCACATCCTTCCTATAATGCGGATTTCAGAACTGCACGCAACACTCTAGCTGTGGCCTAACCAGCGTTTTATACAGTTCCAGCATAACCTCCCTGCTCTTATATTCCATGCCTCGGCTAATAAAGGCAAGTATCCCATATGCCTTCTTAACTACCTTATCTACCTGTCCCACAACCTTAGGGGACCGGTGGACATACACACCCAGGTCCCTCTGATCCTCGGTACTTCCCAGGATCCTATAATTTATCGTGTATTACCGTGCCTTGTTTGTCCTGGCCAATTGCATCACCTCACACTTATCTGGATTAAATTCCATTTGCCACTGACCAGCCCGTCTATATCCTCCTGTAATCTAAGGCTATCCTCCTCACTATCACCACCCAACCAATTTTCGTGTCATCCACGAACTTACTGATCAACCCATCTACATTCAAGTCTAAATCGTTTATATATACCATAAACAGCAAGGAACCCAACACCGATCCCTGTGGAACCCCACTGGACACAGGCATCCAGTCACAAAAACACCCTCTGCCTCCTGCCACTCAGCCATTTCTGGATCCAATTTGCCTTGGATCCCATGGGGTCTTACAGTGGTTACCAGTCTCCCATGCGGGACCTTACCAAAAGCCTTGCTGAAGTCCAAGTAGACTACGTCAAATCCATTGTCCTCCTCTATACACCTGGTTACCTCTACGGAAAATTGAATCAAATTGGTCAGACATGACCTCCCATTAACAAAACCATACTGACTGTCCTTGATTAATCCCTGCCTCTCCAAGTATGGATTAATTCGGTCCCTCAGAATTGTTTCCAATAGTTTCCCCACCACTGAGGTTAGACTGTCAGGCCTGTAGTTCCCTGGTTTATCTCTTCCTCCTTTCTTCAATAACAGTATCACATTGGCTGTCTTCCAGTCCTCTGCCACCTCTCCTGTGGCGAGAGAGGTATTAAGAATTATTGCCAGCATCCCTGCTATCTCCCCCCTTGCCTCATTCAACAACCTGGGATACATTTCATCCGGGACTGGAGATTTATCTACTTTTAAGCCTGCCAGATCACTTGTTCCCCCCTACACATTCTATACTCCTCTCAGGCCTCCTCTATTTTGAGCCCTTGGTAACTGCCATAAGCCTCCCTTTTTCTCTTTATCCAATCCTGAATATCCCTCAACATCCAGCATTCCCTGGATTTGTTGGTCCCACCCTTTGTCTTTACTGGAATATGCTGGCCCTGTGCTCTCCCTATTCCCTTCTTGAATAAGTCCCACTGCTCAGATGCAGATTTACTTAAAAGTAGCTGCTCCCAGTCCACTCTGGCCAAATCATACCTGATCTTATTAAAATTGGCCTTCCCCCAATTTAGAACTCTGATTTCTGGCCCAATCTTGTCCTTTTCCATAACAACCTTGAGTCTAACGGAGTTATGATCACTATCTGCAAAATGCTCACCTACTGATACCGCTACCACTTGCCTGGCTTCATTCCCTAAAATTAAGACCAGGACCGTCCCCCTCTCTTGTAGGACCTTCTATGTACTGCCTTAAAATGCTTTTCTGGATACATTTTAAGAATTCCGCTCCCTCTAAACCTATCACAATGACTAACCCAGTTAATGTTGGGGAAATTGAAATCCTCCACTATTACTACCCTATTATTTTTACACTTCTCTGAAATTTGCCTACGTATCTGCTCTTCTATTTCTCTCTGACTGGGGGTCTATAGTACACTCCCAGCAATATGATTGCTCTTTGTTTAAGTTCTACCCAAATGGCTTCATTTGAGGAGCCTTCTAAGATGTCATCCCTCCTTACCGCTGTAATTGATTCCTTGATCAATATTGCGATACCCTCTCCTCTTTTCCCTCCTTCACTGTCTCACCTGAAGCCCCTATATCCTGGAGTATTGAGCTGGCAATCCTGCCCCTTTCTCAGCCATGTCTCTGTGACAGCAATGACATCATACTTCCATGTGGTAATTTACAACCTCAACTCATGTGCCTTATTCAGTTTTTCAAGCATTGTCTGTTTTTATTTTAGTTTCCATGGTTACATTGGTAGGTTAGGGCTGGCAGTTTCTATGATCATGTGTGAGGCTGACAGTTTCATGATTACTGGGCTGGCTCTTTCCATGGTGACTGTGGGGTGAAGATGGTTGTTTCTATGGATACAGGGGCGGGGCGCGCGGTCTGGCTGTTTCTATGGATACAGGGGAGGGGCGGGCGGACGGACTGGCTGTTTCCAGGGTTACAGGGGCGGGCTGGCTGTTTCCAGGGCTACAGGGGCGGGCGGGTTGGCTGTTTCTATGGATACAGGGACGGGGCGGGCTAGCTGTTTCCAGGGTTACAGGGGCGGGCGGGCTGGCTGTTTCCAGGGTTACAGGGACGGGGCGGGCTAGCTGTTTCCAGGGTTACAACGGCGTTTCCAGCTCCAAACCGCCATACTTCAGTGAGAATCCGTGATGGTGCGAAGTAAGTGGCGCCAGATACAGGGCTGCGGTAGCTCGGCCTCGGACCCGGTGTCCAGCGAGCGAAAGAGCAGCAGCTTATCATTTAACAAGTAAATTCTGGCGGCCTGGCTGAGCTCCAGCTGGCCTGCTCCCCACCTCCCAGGAGTACGGGCCCGGGCCAGCATCTCCCCTCCTGGGGTAAAGCGATTGGATGACCTTCGGTGATGAACTCGGCCGCCCAGTTGTCGGTGAGGCGCTCGGTTCGGGGAATCGGCAGGAGGGTTCGGGAGAATCCCTTTCAAGCCTCTGCACAGCCAATTCCCTTGAGAGTTCGGCGAGTTAGTAGGCGGCTGAGTGCTGTCTGGGTTGGAGCAGATAGAAGAGAATGAAATCTATTATAATTGATCAATGCTCCTTCTAAGGGCAGTAAATTCATTGCTAAGTTCACAATCTCAATGTCCAGTGATACAAAACACACAGCATTAGAATACAGTTACCTCACGACACCTTCTGGCAAACAACAACTTCTGAGCTGAAGATGACCTCACAAAGTTCCTTATATTCTTAAGTGATATCAAGTGAAATCTCCTCATCATTCAGATGATAATGGTGAAATGCTCCTAAACTTTTTTTTTCTCAGTTGAGTGTCATCTAAACCAGATTTAGTTTTCTTTAGTGAAATACTAAATATTAAAAAAATCCGTTCCATGCAGCCCACTTACCTCATTGATTTTGTTGTCTGACAGTTACTGAAACTTTGATAAGGCAACGAGCAGAACATAATAACTGTGAGATATTTTCACTCGAAGAAATTTCATTACATCAGCAAGAAATAGAGAGAATTGAACACATTGACAAATGGTGTAGAGATCTGAAAATTGTCTACTTTCAAAACAATTTGATTCCTAAGATTGGTAAGTTTAATCAAATTCGATTAAAATGTATAATAGTGAATTGTAAATGTATAAACGACGTTTTATTTTTCAAAGTTAAGTAAACTTGTTACATTTTGGGAGGAAGCATGAGGAGGGCAATATAAATTAAGGGCACATTTCTAAAGGGGGTACAAGAACAGAGACCTGGGATATATATGCACAAATTGTTGAAGGTGGCAGGGCAGGTTGAGAAAGTGGTTAAAAAGGCATATGGGATTCTGGACTTTATAAATAAAGATATAGAGTTCAGAAGCAAGAAAGTTATGATGAACTTTTGTAAAACTTAAGTTTGATCTCAACTGGAATATTGTGTCCAATTCTGGTACTACACTTTAAAAAATGAAGGCTTTAGAGAAGGTGCATTAAAGATTTACGAGAACGATTCCAGGGATGAAAGGCTTCAGTTATATAGATTGGAGAAGTGGGGGTTGTTGTCTTTATAGAAAGAAGATCGAGAGGAGATTTGATCAAGGTGGATAGAGAAACTGTTCCCATTTGTAGAAGGGTCAAAAACTAAAGACTTATTTAAAGTGATTGGCAAAAGAACCAAAGTTGGCATTAAGAAATTTTTTTTTACATAGTGATGGTTTGGATCTGGAGGCAGATTCAATATTGACCTTCAGAAGAGAATAGATAAATTCGCTAAGAGACTAGCTGGGTTGCTCTTGCGTAGAGTAGGCACAGACACGACAAGCCAAATTGCCGCCTCCTGTGCTGTAGTCATTATATAGCTCTATAAACCTCTTTGAATCTCTACCTTTCTCCTTTAAGATTGTTATTAGAATTGACCTCTGACTAAGCTTTTCACTAACTGCTTTAGTATCGCCTCATGTGGCCCAATGTTTAAGTTTGGGATGTTTTATTATGCTAAAGGTGCTATCTAAATATACGTTTTTATTATTGTACAACCACAATATCTTGAATACGTCTGAACTTAGAAGATTATCAAGCCAGGTCTGGTTAGTATTTAGCTACAATTCTACCTGGCAACAGAAAATGCTGTAAGTTTTTCTTGCCACCAGAGGGTGAACATTTATGTGCAAATTTACAATTTATTTTGAGCAATTTATAATTGGTTTGAAGGAATTTAGGGAAAGCTTGCTGACTTGAGTCAATTTTTCTTTTGGTTTCTACTCTAGTTTGTCATTTTTTTTTCTATTAGTTTGTTGATTTTATTTTATCCACCAACTATGGTTATAACGCTAATGTGTAGGTATAGGATTTTGTTGATGGCCAAGACTTTCCTGCTTGTTTCATGCCAATGAAACATTCAAATTGAATTCTAAATCTTTGGATTTTGCGGCATCAAACTGAGGGAATTTTACTTAATCATTTCATTTTTCAACAAAATCAATTTTTTGCTAATGTATGTTCTACTATTTATTCATTTTTTGCCACTAGAGGGTGATCATATCTTTTATACAACACTTTCTACTAGGTTCTATTGTATGCCTACAACCTGCTTGAATCTGTGATCGGTTATAAGTAACGGCCTTGGTTATAAATTAAGTAACATTTTAATTGTGGACTAGCATTGCTAAAATTATGATGATACAGCCATTGGGCATATCTTCACAATCTTCCTTCCCCTTGGCAAATGGTGTGGAATGTCGGAAGGATAGCAGGCTGAATAACAACCCGTTGAACTGTGTTTTGAATGCTTCTTCTGTTATCAACAAGTCCTAGAGTGGGGCTTTCCAGGTCAGAGGCAGGAATACTACCGACTGAGCCACAAGATGCCATCTGACATTAAAAATATGTAATTTAAATGTTATAATTTAAAATAATAAATATTGTTCTACTCCAGTCACCATTTAAAATGTGGACTACAACTGGGCACTACTTGTCAAATAACCCAGCCTTCTAACTTGTTCCAGGGAAAGAAGAAGTTGGCCCATTAATGTGTTTGTTCACCTTATTTGAAAGGAGGCAGAATCACTGGATTAACGGAAAAATAGTAGGGTATACTTTTCCCTTACTATTGAGGTTTCATACAATACCAGCCAAAAGGTTTTTGATAAGGTGTCACACAAAAGATTAATATACAAGATAAGGCTCCTTGAATTGGGATAATATATTAGCATGTTAGAGGATTGGTTACAGGACGGGAAGGAAAGAGTAGGGATAAATGGACTGTTTTCAAGTTGGCGAACAGTGCCTAGTGGAGTGCTGCAAGGATCATTGTTTGGACCTCAGTATTTACAAGTTATATTAATGGCTTGGATGAAGAGACAGAATGTATTTAAGTTTTCTGATGATTCAAAGCTAGGTGGGAATGTAAGCTGTGAGTGTGGCATCAAGGAGCTAGAGCAAAACTGGAGTCAATGGGGAACAGGGGAAAAGCTCTCCACTAGCTAGAGCCATACCTAGCACAAAGAAAAATAAAGAAGCTGCAAAGAGATATAGACAGGTTAAGTGAGTGGGCAACAAGATGTCAAATAGACTATGATGTGGAGAAGTGTGAAGTTATTCACTTTGGTGATAAGAATAGAAAAGCAGAATATTTTTAAAAGAAATAAAACTTGTACTTAAATATTGATGTTTAGAGGCACTTGGATGTACTTGTACAAGAACCACGGAAAATTAGCATGCACCTGCAGCAAGCAGTTAGGAAAGCAAATGGCATGTTGTTCCTTATCGCAAAGGGATTGGAGGACAAAAAATAAGAAGCCTGCCTACTGTTGGACAGGGCTTTGGTGACACCACACCTGGAGTACTGTGAGCAGTTTTCGTCTCCATATCTAAGGAAAGATATGCTCGCATTGCCTATGCTAAGTAGCCAACTAATATAAATACTGTAAATGAAGCATTTTCAGACCAAGAAGGTGCTACTTAGACTTCCATACGTGTCACTGGCTGCATTTACCTTGGGGAGATGAGCAGCATGCTGACTGCCCTGCAACACTCTCCTACCATGAGACCAGTACATTACAATGAATGGGACTTGACAGAATAGACACTAGTAAGTTGTTTCCCTGGCCGGGTAATCTGGAACACAAGAGCCCAGTCTCAGGATAAGGGGTGAATTATTTGATATCGATCATCCACTTGGCACTTCTAGCTGAAGATTGTTGCAAATGCTTTAGCCTAATTTTTTGTGCTGATGTGCTGGGGTCCCCCATGATTGAGGATGGGAATATTTGTGGGGCCTCCTCCTTTAGTGGGCTGTTTAATTGTCCACCACCATTCACGACATGATATGGCAGGACTGCAGAGCTCAGACCTGATCCATTGATTGTGGAATCACTTAGCTCTGACTATCATTTGCTGCTGATACTGTTTAGCATGCAAGTATTCTTAAATTGTTGCTTCACCTGGTTAACATCTAATTTTTAGGTATGCTTGGTGCTGTTCCTGGCATGTACTCTGTTAGGAAATAGAGATAGTTTAAGTAATTTATTTTGGTATTTGTAGGTGTTAGGAATGAATTTTAGCTTTAAAGTTTAAGTTTGATTTATATTTCTGTATTTGTGTGTTAAAGGTCAAATTGAGTTTTAGTTTCACTTTAAAAAGGGGCTTGCATTTCTAATGAGGCTTTTACGACTGTTGCAGCTAAAGGTAAACAAGCAAGGGTAGGAGAATGAGCTGTTGCATGGCAACATGGGTCTATAGAGGCTGGTCCTTCTCACAGACACGCACACAAAAGCTAGAAACAGCGGTTTGTTTTGGAAGCTGTTGGAGTTCAGCTGGTTTTGAAGTAGCTGCCAGAGAAGCAGGCTAAAAGGAGCAGATAGCCAGCTCCAAGTGAAAGTTGGTTGAAAGTTGCTGCTAGAGAGAGACTGGAGCAAGAGGGGCCGATAGCCAGTCTCAAGCTCAGGAGAAAGCCCAAAAGTCCAGGGGAGTGGAAGAGGGGAATGTCCAAAGAAGATCTTCTAGTCAAAAGAAGGACAGGAGCCTGATAAAGGTCCTGTTAAGTGAAGCTAAGAGTGAGGGGCAGAGCAAGGCTCCAAGCTTCAACTTTAAACTTCAAGCTTAAAGAGATAAAAGCTTGAGAAGAGGCAAGAGGGTCCAAAGAGACAACTTGTTGCTATGGGCATGTGAAGCAGTGGTACTGCTGATGGCCGAGTCGTTGAGAGAGAGTGCGTGGAAGACAGCTTTAATGCATGTGCTGATCCAGAGGAGAGGAACATCAGAAGAAGAGTTTGAAACCCTGGAGGTGAACTCTTATGGAAGGCATCTGAGATAAGGCGTCGGTTTGGGAGAAGATTCCAAAGTGAGTTCTTGGAAAGTGGAGATTGGAAACCCTTGTGTGAAAGATGGAGTTCAGTGAGACCGATCGGCTCGTGGTGGGCCTAGCGTCTGGGGAGAATTAATGAGAGATCCATAGCATCTGATTGAGGTGGCGTCTGTCAGTTGGTTTCAGAGTGTGGTTTCTGACCTTAGGATGCCTATTGGCTTACATGGACTGTGTACTTACTGTGAACATTAGAATATACGATAGTTTTTATAACTTGTGTTATCCTTACAAACCTGTATATATCTGTAAAGGTATAGTTGTGAGTGAAGGAATATTGTAATATAGTTCATCTTTTCTTATTTAATAAATGTTTTATTCTTTTGGTAAAAGTACATCAGCTGACTTTTGGGCTTCTGTTCAGTAGCCACTCCACGTATCTAAACAAACAAATAAAAGATTAGATCTATCAAGCTGGGTTCCACCCTGGGGTCAGGCTTGTCCAGGGATACTTTCAGCTGGGATCATAACACCTCCTGCACTCTTCATTGAACCAGGGTTGACTCCCTGGCTTGATGGTAGTGGTAAAGTGAGGTATTTCTGAGCCATGAGGTTATAGATTGTGTTCGAGTATAATTCTGCTGCTGCTGATGGCTCACAGCGCCTCATGGTTGCCCAGACTTGAGTTGCTAGATATGTTTGAAATTTAACCAATTTAGCACGTGGATAGTGCCATACAACATGATGGCGGGTATCGTCAGTGTGAAGACAGGACTTCGTCTCCACAGGACTGTGCAGTGGTCACTTCTACCATATTGTCATGGACAGATGCATTTGCAGCAAGCATGTTGGTGAGGATGAGGCCAAGTATATTTTTCCTTCTTGTTGGTTCCCTCATCACCTGTTACAGACCCAGTCTAGCAGCTATGCCCTTTAGGACTCAGCCAGCTCGGTCAGTAGTGGTGCTACCGAGCCAGTCTTGGTGATGAACATTGAAGCCCCCCACTCAGAGTACATTCTGCACCCTTGCCACCCTCAGCGCTTCCCCCATGTTGCTCAACATGGAAGAGTACTGATTGATTAGCTGAGGGGGCACAGTATGAGGTAATCAGCAAGAGGCTTCATTGCCCATGTTTGACTTGATGCCATGAGACTTCATGGGGGCCAGAATCAATGTTGAGTACTCCCAGGGAACTCCCTCCTGACTGTATAGCACTGTGCCATCACCTCTGCTGCGTCTGTCCTGCTGGTGGGACAGGACATATCCAGGGGTGGTGATGGGTGGTGCCTGGGACATTGTCTGTAAGGTGTGATTCCGTGAGTATGACTATGTCAGGCTGTTGCTTGACTAGCCTGTGAGACAACTCTCCTAATCTTGAAACAAGCCCCCAGATGTTAGTAAGGAGGACTTTGCAGTGTCGACAGGGCTGAGTTTGCTGTTGTCGTTTCCGGTGCTTAGGCCAATGCTGGGTGGTCCGTTCGATTTCATTCCTTATTGACTTGTTTTTCATGGTTTGACTGAGTGGCTTACTAGCCCATTTCAGAGGGCATTGGAAGAGTCAACCACATTGCAGTGGTGCCTGGAGTCACGTGTAAGTCAGACCAGGTGAGGACAGATTTCCTTCCCTCAAGGACATTAGTGAACTAGATGGGTTTTTACAACAATCGAAAATGGTTTAATGGCCATCATTAGACTCTTAATCCAGATATCTTATTGAATTCAAATTTCACCATCTGCCATGGTGGGATTCAAACGCGGGTTCCCAGAGCATTACCCTGGGTCTCTAGATTACCAGTCCAATGACAATACCACTACGCCATTGCTATTGGAAATATATCGCCATATTCCTTCACTGTTACTCGGTCAAAATCCTGGAACTCCCTCCCTAACAACACTGTTTGTATACCTACATCACAGGGACTGCAATGGGTTCAAGAAGGCAGTTCACCACCATCTCCTCTAGGCAAATAGGTATGAGCAACAAATGCAGGACAAGCCAGCGATGCACACATCCCATGAATGGGAAAGAAAACTCATAACACAATAAAGATTATTTGTAATTCTCTCCTGCATTTAGTGTAAATAGATTATTTGTTAAATATTTACAATTTGGAATTATATTTGTATATTATGGATTTCACCAAGGCTCCTTCGATAGCACCTTCCAAACCCACAACCTCTACCCATCTAGAAGGACAAGGGCAGCAGAAAGATGGGAACACCACCACCTGGAAGTTCCCCTCCAAGTCACTCACCATCCTGACTTGGAAATATATCGTCGTTCCTTTACTGTCACTGGGGCAAAATCCTGGAAATCCCTAACAACACTGTGGGTATACCTATATTGCAGCAGTTCAAAAAGACAGTTCACCACCACCCTTTTAAGGGCAATTAGGGATGGGCAATAAATGCTGGCCCAGCCAGCGAAGCCCACACCCCATGATTGAATAAAAGAATTCCCCAAAATATGCTTTATTTATAAAATTAATAAAAGTACATTACATGATAGTTCAAAGTTGACTTTACATAAAGCGCAAGTAAGATCTGTCTTTTCCAATACAGTATGTGGCACTCTGGGGTACCTCACTGCACTATATTTACAATATTCATTCCATGCCAAACATACAGTCTGAGGGCATTACACAGTTTCCATCCCTTCAGTGTAGTATGTTGGGAGGGGCTTAGACAGTGGCCTTTCCACATTGTGTCTTTGCGGCAGCTACCCCAACCTTTTGTAGGTCCCTTACCACGTAGTTCGGACCTTGGAATGTGTTAGTCTGCAACACTCTGTCATTGACAACTCTTTCCAGTGGAAGATCAAGTTTCAGGCAGACTAAAGAGTGCCTTTCATTGAATTGATGATCCTCCAGCAGCAATTGATATTTATGTCGGTGTATATCTCTGGGAACAGTCCATAGAGCACAGAGTCCTGCATTACACAGCTGCTCAGGGTACATCGTTTTCCGGACCTGCTTTGTAAAGGCACATTCCAACAGGAGATCGGCAACGGTTGCTTCCCCACCACAGCTGCTTCAAGAACAACATGCGGAGCAGATGAAGCTCTGGGCATGCATGAAGGGAAGGCCCTTCTTACCAACAGCCAAGCTACATCTTAGCACTTGTTTGAAAGTTCTGGCAATGAAGACATCTGCAAAATAACTTTGACAGTCTGCTCAGGGAACCACCCAACAAGATCACCATCTTCCTTTCTCTCAGGGCCTGGAGGATGTTAAAATTGTTGAAATTGGATGCATATTGCCTTGGGTCATCATGCAGATGATGCCTTCTCTCTCATATGCACTCTTCGTTGTGAAAGTGATGGCTACTTAGAACACTGCTGTATTTAGATAAAAAAATTGAAGTAATAAAGGTATGGACTAAAAAGTCCAAAGGAGCAATATCCAACGATATTTGTATCACAACAGTAGGAGGAGCGCTTCCTGCACATGCTCAGATGCAGTGTAAGTACCAGTGATTCTCTAAAGCAGGGGTGGGCAATCTACGGCCTGTGGGCCGCATCTGGCTCATTGCTCAATTTCATATGGCCCGCAGCAAGATTTCTAAAAATTTAGACCTATGTCAGTAACGCCTTCAAAATAGCATTTATCATCAAAGTTACATATTCACTTTGGATAAAAGCATCAGTTAAATTTAACAATAATAATATTTAACAATATAATATTCAAATTTAGCCATTGCATTAAAACAGCAGGTGAGTTGAGCGTTTCTGTATTCTCTCTGAAAAAAAACTAAATTAAGTTGATTTTTATGCGTGTGTGGCCCACAACTGATTTTGCCTCTGTGAATGAGCCGTGATAAGAAAAAGATTCCCTACCCCTGCTTTAAAGTGAGAAATGCTTTTAAGTGTCACTCTGCTTTCTGCCACTGATATCTTAGAACTGTTTCCTTTGCAACAAAAATTAGTGGATGGCAAAACTATTCAGAGAGCAACCATTTTAATGTTTGTTCAAATATTTTTAAATAGTTATTCATGGACTGTATGTGAGATGCCTGGAAGAGACAGGCACTGTAGGTACATTTTTCTCCAGCAATTAATTAGTGACCTTAACTGTGTAGTTTCATCATTCGTATAAATCAATAAAATAAATATTTAAGAAATAAAACCATCACCCAATGTGGGGCTTGAAACCATGATTCTGGGATTAAGCCTCCCATTATCTGCCAATTGAGCTGGCCAAGCTGTGTAGGAACTCCCTGCTCTAAACCTTTCCAATTTGTTCTCTTTTTCAAGTATTCCATATTTATTTAAAAATATATCATATAGTGGTTAAAGTTGTTATTTGTAAAATCCTGATAGCATACAAACATTCAATCCTTGAGCCTGTTCCATCATTCAGCTAGGTCATGGCTGATCTGTATCTTAACTTCATTCATCCATCTGAGCTCCATATCCTTTAATATGCTTTTTAGCAAAAATCTATCAATCTCAGATTTAAAATTATTAATTAAGCTAGCATCTAGTGCTTTTTGTAGTTTCACACTTCTACTATCCTTTTTGTGAAGAAATGTTTCCTAATTTCTCTGCTGATTGATCTGGCCTAACCAGGGCTTTGCATCACTGTTGCAAAAATAACCCCCATTTATATTCCAGCCCTCTAGGTATTGACCTGGATTTTGTAGGTGTTACCGAACGAATGACCCTAGCTGTTCAATATGCTTAACCCTTGCCCACAGACTTCCTTTGGGCTTTTGCACTGTGACTTGCCGTAATTAGAGAGTGAAATTGGGGTGGTGTCCTCTACATGGAAAAAGGGCCCTGTGTAAACAGGGCAAACAATGTTGTGTGTCCTCAATTAATTAGATTGATTAATCCTTACTGAGACAAGTAGGGCAGGATTTTCGTTCTCGAGCCCAGATCCCAACGTTGGGATGAAATAAGGGTCGAGAATCCAGAAATGCTGATGGTGGGACCACAAAGGGATTTGGAGGAGGCTGCCAAATAAGTGGCCGTCTGCAGGAACCCTGTCCAATTAAGGGCAGGTGCAGGCTTCTGATCCTGGAGGCCATTCAGCACTGAAAAGATTGTCAATTCCTCCATCAGTATATAGGAGATACCAGGACACCTCCATCCCCGGTTTCTGGCTACAAATGGGGGGGACATGCAATGGGCCAAAAGGGTTAGGGCCATCAGACAGAAGGGGGAAAGCCCCCCATGGTGCAGGGCACTGCCTTGGTTGCAGACATTTATTAGCATTTGCCTTACCCATTGAGTGGAGCATCTAGCTCCATTGGCTGCCCAGCCTGCTGTGGGAGCCTGCCACCATTTCACAGCCTCCTGGCTCAACAGATACCCTGTAAGCCAGCTGGAAAACCCTGATGACGACCTCAAGGGGCTTGGCTACCTGTTGCAACTGATTGCGTAACCAGTCCTGCCATCGCACTGCTTTCTGCAGAATCCCACAGAGTGCGGGAAAGTGTCACTGAGCCATCCTCCCATTTTTGGGCTTTCCCCATCCTTGCCTGGCTTTGGACCAGCCTTTATGGATCCTTGAAAATTTTGTATCCAGCATTTCACACTTTTAAAAACAGATTTCCAATGTCAGAGAGGTTGTTTGGCATCAATTAGAACCTAACTGGTCATTAAAAACATACTTACACTTTAATGGGCAAGCCCCAACTTTTTCTGGTGTATTTAGTGGTTATCCAGTGGGTAAGAACCACACATTCAAGGCCTTTATGGATTTGAATGCTGAGTCTCTCAGCAAGATACTATTAGAGTGAAATTTCTGGAGGAGCAGAGCAATACATACAATAGCTTTCTGATTTCCATCTTCAACTGTGTAACTCTTATTGAGTTAAAACAATTAAACTAAATTAACAAAATTGGGATAAATCAGGCACAGCCCCTAATTTAGGTCAGCTTTAAAACCAAGAGCAAAATTTAAAGGAAACTCTTCAACTGTGTATGTGCACACGTAGAAATTGGTGCCCAATTTACTCCTTAATAACAATGAGTGCTGATAGCTTTACCTTTCTTCTATTGCAAAATCTGGGCTACAATACTATCATTCCATTAGCCTGTTGATGTATGTTTCAGTTTGAAATTTGATTGTTGGCTCAGTTGACTGTCTTTATTTTTTGAGGAGGTTTTATTTGTCTTACAGAAAATGTTGGCAGACTGAAAAAACTGGAATACCTTAATTTGGCTTTGAACAACATTGAACGAATAGAAAATTTAGACGGTAAGTTGATCCTAAACTGTATTCACATACTTATCATTTAATGAATTGCATACCTGAATATCTTAAAAAAACAATTAAAATTGGTCCCTTTTTTTGCTGATCATATTAAATCTACATCGTCTGTTTACTGATCCTCCTGCAACTGGAAACAGCTTTTTATTTATTCTTATCAAAACCTTTCAAGATTTTGAACACCACTATCAAATTTATCCTTAACTTTTTCTGTTCTAAGTGTTATGATCTCAGCTGATGACAAGCCAAATCCCAGAATGGATCCCCGCTTGGTAGATCCTAACTTTTATTTGTTTTAGATATGTGGAGAGTGGCTGCTGAACAGAGTCTCAGTAGTTAGCTGATGAACTTTTAACAAAAAAAAAATTTATTAAACAAGAAAAGATGAACTATATTACAATACTCCTTCACCTATAAAAGCTACCTTATACTCTAATGTTCACAGTAAGTACACAGACCATGTAAATCAATAGGCAACCTGTGGTCAGCTACACCACAGTCTGAAACCAAATGACAGATGCCAGCCCAAACACATACTATGGATTTCTCATCAACTCCCCCCAAATACTTGTTACACTGTGAGTCAACCGGTCTCACTGAACTGTCTTTCATACGAGGGCTTCCAATTTCCATTCTCAAAGGACTCGCTCTGGAATCTTCTCCCAAACAACACTTTCTTTCAGATGCCTTCCAAAAGGGTCCACCTTCAGGGTTTCAAACTCTCCTTCTGATATTCTTCTCCCCTGGATTGCCATGTGCATTCAAGCTTTCTTCCACATACTTTCTCTCACTGACTCAGCTGTCAACAAAACAACACTGCTTCACATGCCCACAGTAATGAATTACAGACCTTCAGCTGTCCCCTTGGATTTTCTGGCTTCTTGCTTTAAAACTGCTCCCTGCAGCTTTCTTCTCTTTAAGCTTGAAACTTGGAGCTTTCCTCTCTGCTCCTTGCTTTCACTTCCATAGAACAGAACCTTTTCCAGATCCCTGTCCTTACTGTCCTTTGACTAGAATGTCCTCTTGAGACCTTTCCTTTCTGTCTCATTCCTTGGCCTTGAGACCTTTTGGTTTTTTTTGGGAAATCTACTCTCTCTACAGTTCCCCCTCCCAGTAGACTGCTTGGTATCTCCCTTGAGATCCAGAACTCACTTGACATTCACTGTTACTTTAACTATAGAGCAACTCATTGAAGATTCTCAGACTTATTTCCCTCAGCAGCCTGCTAGTATGTCAGGTAGAGAGACTTAAACTACTCCCTTCAACTTACAGCATAATGACCAACTGAACTCAAACTGTTTTCAGTTCAACAACTTCAGATAATGAACTCTCTCCCCCATCCTCACTCCTTTTTGATCCCCCTTTTTTTCAAATATTTATTTTTAAATTTATATGTATATATTTTTTCCACACCTATTTCTATTATTATTTTTTTTTAAATGTATTTCCATTTAATGTTTTATCCCCACCTTCTAGCCTATTTTGATCTTTTCTCCCACACCATACCCACCCCACCCCCACTAGAATCATCTGTCACTTGCTCATTCTGCTTTCTACTCTTAATGTCAACATTAGCACCTCCTTTAGCCAGTATCACCACCATCAATACCCCTTCAACCTTTTGTTTATGACATCTTTTGCAATCTCTCCTTTGCCTCCGACTGTCACTGGCCTTCTAACCAGCTTCACCTGTTCCACCCCCCCTTAAACAGTATATATTTCACCACATTTTTACTTTTCTTTAGTTCTGAAGAAGAGACATATGGACTTGAAATGTTAACTGTGTCTTTCTCTCCACAGATGCTGTCAGACCTGCTGAGTTCTTCCAGCAATTTTTGTTTTTGTTTCAGATTTCCAGCATCCGCAGTATTTTGTTTTTATTTCAGCTTCTATGTGTCTGTGTGGGTGGGGCCTCCCTTTCTGGACCCCTGTGGCTAGGCAGCAGTACAGTTTTTCTGCTCTTGTTTGCCTTAACTCTCCTTCAAGTCGTAAAAATCTCACTGGAAGTGCAGGTATATAAATACAAATAGAGCTTTAAACTTGCTGTCTCCACTCAAAAATGAAACTAGATCTCAGGTTTCATTTTTTAACCCATAAATAGAAAAAAAAATTAACTTAAAGATATATCTTGTTCTTAACACACCCAAATACAAATATAATTTAAACTATCCCTATTTCCTAACATAAGGAGAACAAACTGAATTTATCTAATCTCTCCATACAACTAAAGTCTAACATTCCAGTCAATCTAGTTAAAAAAAAATGTTTTTTTTTTTATTTTCCCTCCTGATCTGTGCCAAATCAGGGACCTGACCCATTAAGACCTGAATGTGGTGGTCCTAAATTCCATTCTGCCCACTTTTTTCTGATGCACAGTAGACTTGGCTCTTCCACTCTTTGGGCATATTTACCTCTTCTCATCCCTGTAACCATCTTAGTGACAGATAAACATCAGAAAAAATAGCGGAAATAAATGTTGTAAATGTAAACAGCAGGGAGATAGAAATAGAAGATGAAGTAAAAATAAAATTGAAAAATTAAGAGAACTTAATAAAAAAAGTTGGGGGAAAGAGAAATAGAATTGGAAGAGAAGAGTGAAGGAGAAACAAGTGAGGGAGGAAAGAGTTTTTTTTTGCAGACTTATGAATACCAGTATCCAAATCTAAAAGAATGCAAGAGTCTTTGAGAATTATTTTTGATGCTTGCCCAAAGAAAATTGAGAGTGGTCAGAAAACATATGAACAGTACTGATTGAACCAATAACTGTACATGCATGTATAATTGAATATCGGTCTCAATATAATTTTAATGTTATTTCAGTAGAATTGTGGCTGCTTGGTAGAGATGGATGACAAAAGTGCAAGATGGAGCTAGTTGAGCATGGGATAGAGAGATTCTCTGTTTTAGAAGTAGGTGGTTCTTAGAATCATACAAGCAGAGAAGGAAACCTTTTGGCCCATCATGTTGGTACTAGCTCTTCAGAGGAGTTATTCTGGTCCCCTACAATGACACAAAAGCAAAATACTGTGGGACACTGGAAATCTGAAAAACAGAGAATACTGGGAATATTCAGGAGATCTAGCAGCATCTGTGGAGAGAGAAACAGAGTTAACGCCTCAGGTCTGTGACCTTTCTTTGGAACTGGGATATCAGAAATGGAATAGGTTTTGAACAAGTGAAAGTGGGGAGGGTGGGGAAAAACATAAGGGAAGGTCTGTGAAGGATAACAGAGATTAAATAACAAATGGTTTCACGCCGCAAGGCCAAAAGGAGTGGTAATGGGACAAGTAAAGAAACAAAAGATGTGCCTAGAGGAGGTTTGAATGGCAGGATCATAAATAGCTGCTGCTGCAAAGAGAAACAAGAGAAGAAAAAACCTCAGCTCTGAACAGGAGACAATGAAGTTGTGATCTAAAATTGTTGATGTTGAGTCCACAAAGCTATCATGTGCCCAGTTGAAAGATAACATGCTGCTCCTTGAGCTTACAATGAGTTTCATTGGAACACTGCAGTAGGCCGAAGATAGAAAGGTCAGAGTGGAAACAAGGTGGAGTATTAAAATGTCACAACCACCTCAAGGACAATTAGGGATGGGCAATAAATGCTGGCCTTGTCTGCAAAGCCCTAGTTCCATGAATGAATTAAAAAAAACACTCTTCTGGCTTATTTATATCAGTAGTACATTTTACTTTTAGTACATTTATTCTATTTAATACTTTTACCAGAAGCCTCAATTTTTAAAAAATGAAAACTTCTTGAATAAGTCTCTCATGTTCTCCAAATGTGATACTATTTCCCCTTCCTTGACAGGTTGTGAGTTTTTGAAGAAACTTGACCTCACAGTTAACTTTGTGGGCGAACTGACTAGTGTGGAGTCACTCAAACATAATGTTCACCTGCATGAGCTTTTTCTGGTTGGAAACCCCTGCTGTGAGTTTGATGGTTACAGGAAGTTTGTGATTGCCACACTACCACAGCTGAAGGTTAGGAGTTCATTGTCTAACAGCAAAGGCTGGTATTCTAAATTTCCGAATGTAGTAACATTTTGATAGCCATTTATGGTCTATGTGAAGGATTAGGATTCTTTAATGTGCATCAGGGCTGGAAGTGAGAAGTTTTAAAAGTGAATATATATGGTAATAGGTGGTTTATCATTTGTGAAAATGTGTTTCATTAAAGCAGTTAAACTGTCTGTGAAACATGAGAGGGTTATAGATATCCACAGAACAATGAGATCGAATTATTTTGTTTAAGCTGTTTAACTGACGTGTTAGATAACCTATATGATATTTTGGTTTTATTATCAACATTGTTCAACAGTACTATGCAAGCATGGAATCATACAGTTTGGAAGGATGCCATTCAGCATCCAGCCTGTACCAGCCCTTTCAAAGAGCGAGCTAATCAAGTCCACACCACTGTTCTCTCCCTGTAGCTCTTCAAATTTCACTTATCATAAAGGGTTGGCCGTTATAGGGAACTTTCTTCTGGTCAATTTTCCTTTGGGTTGGGGGGGATGTGGGTGTAGACAAGTGATTTTTGTTTTCCCCCTGTTTAAAAGGCTCAACATCAGATTATGGGCCCAGTTCTTCCCCCATTACCTCATATTGGTCTCCTGCTGCAGAGGTATTCTTAAAACTGACTTTTGTTATAAATTTTAGGTACCTTCTGGGCTCAAAGAGATCTACACTTGGAGAGGCAGGGATTAATCAAGGACAGTCAGTATGCTTTTGTTAAGGGGAGGTCATGTCTGACCAATTTGATTGAATTTTTTGAAGAGGTGACCAGGTGTGTAGATGAGGACAATGCATTTGACGTAGTCTACTTGAACTTCAGCAAGGCTTTTGATAAGGCCCCACATGGGAGACTGATAACCAATGTAAGAGCCCATGGGAATCCAAGGCAATTTGCTAAATTGGCATGAAGTGGCATGAAGTAGAGGGTGATGGTCGAGGGGTGTTTTAATGACTGGATGCCTGTGTCTAGTGGGGTTCTACAGGGATTGGTAAAAGACTTGAATGGAGGAGGGTTGATCAGTAAGTTCGCAGATGACACGAAAATTGGTTGGGTGGTAAATAGTGAGGAGGATAGCCGTAGATTACAGGAGGATATAGACAGGCTGGTCAGTGGCAAATGTGCATGTCCACCGGTCCCTTAAGGTAGTGGGACTGGTAGATAAGGTGGTTAAGAAGGCATATGGGACACTTGCCTTTATTAGCCGAGGTATGGAATATAAGAGCAGGGAGGTTATGCTGGAACTGTATAAAACACTGGTTAGGCCACAGCTAGTGTATTGCATGCGGTTCTGAAATCTGCATTATAGGAAGCTTGTGATTGCATCAGAGTGCAGAGGAGATTTACCAGGATGTTGCCTGGGCTGGAGAGTTTTAGTTATGAGGAGAGATTGGATAGACTGGTTATTTTCTTTGGAGCAGAGGAGATTGAGGGGGGACATGATTGAGGTGTATAAAGTTATGAGGGGCATAGATAGGGTAGACAGGAAGGAACTTTTCCCCTTGGTGGAGGGATCAGTCACTAGGGGGCATAGATTTAAAGTAAGGGGCAGGAGGTTTAGAGGGGATGTGAGGAAGAATTTTTTCACCCAGAGGGTGGTGTGCATCTGGAACTCTCTGCCTGAAAGGGTGGTAGAGGCAGAAACCCTCAGAACATTTAAGAAGTATTTGGATGTGCACTTGCGATGCTATAGCATAGAAGGCTATGGGCCTAGTGCTGGAAAATGGGATTTGAATAGTTAATACTTGTTTGACCGGCGCAGACACGATGGGCCAAAGGGCCTTTTCCTGTGCTGTAGACCTCTGTGACCTTGGTGTGGTCACACATTCAAGGAGTGGAAGGTTTTCCTGTTTGAGGTTTCAGGTTGATGACTAGGTGTTCTTATAGTGATGTGGTTACAGTCGATAGCCATCTGGTACTTGAAGGAAGCCTGCTAATTCGACGAACCCCTTGGCCCTCTGTATTTCCGCTGCCACTTCAAAAGGGAAGTTAATGTGTTCCCCCATTTAAGCAAAGAGGGCATTTGTGACGGCCTTGGTGCAACTGATGTGAGATACTGCAGATGTCTATGGCTGACCCCTGGAAAAGGGCTGGCTGCATAAAAATTGTGACCTTTAGTACCACTGGCAGGCTGTGCAGATCAGCAGACTTGTTAGACCATGGCACTTCTGTCGCTGACCAATTCTTGGGTTATCCATAGGTTCTCACTCATATCCAGATATGACCTCCACAATCAGTAGACCCTTACCCCAGGGTAAAACCTGGTTTCTTCTCCTCCTCCTCCTCCAGCCTGGTGCAAGCTCCGCTGCCTCTATCTAACTCCTGGCCTTGTCCCCTCTCTCTGGCCGCACATTGCTCACGCTCGCATGCCTTTATGGCATGAATGTGTGAAAGTTCCATCCTCATTTTGCTGCAGCTTTGCCACGATGCAAACTCTTCCCTCTCACCTGGGTGCCTGAATCATGAGGGGCAAAAATATCTTCCCTTCCAAGGCCACAGGCCCTGCCCTCCACACACCTGTGATATAATTTGTAGAAGTTCGGTAGCACTTGATTACATTTTATAAAGCGATCCAAAAGGGTACCTGATCCCTCTAAAGATCTTTTCCTCAAATGCGTAAATCCCACGAGTCGTTTCAGAAATCTGGCTGACAAAGATTTCTTCTAACTGAAGGCAGCTGCATTTTTAAATGTGCCGTTGCCTCAGTGAACTCCGCATGTACAAAATAAGTTGCACCTGCACTTTCCATCCCCCGCCCCCACCGACCACCCAAAAAAAATGTGGCGAAAATGGTGCATACCAGGTTCAGGCTGGGAATTCCATTCCAGAATGTGGCTCCAGAGCCATTATGGTTAAGGTGTGAAGCCCTTCTGTCATTGCAAAGAAGATACTTGCCAAATGCTGATAATGTAGCTTTTCCTCTGACACAATTTGATTGCTGTTGCTGGGTTTTACACATTTACAGAAACGATAATCATGACTTAAGTTTTGGGGTTTATGACCACTCTTGTTACTTCTTGGTCTGCAGTCGTTAGATGGAAAAGAAATCACTCGTTCTGAGCAGATCCAGGCACTGCAGGATTATCCAGTAGTACAACAACGAGTTGTAGAGCAACAGCAGGCTTACATCTTGAAACGAGCAAAGGAAAAACATGTATTGCAGAAGAATTTAGAAGAGAAAGAGAATAATAAGTAAGTTGGAAAAAAAGCAAAATCCTCGTTTTGATGCACAGTGCTGTACTGAAACCAATAGCACCATGTGTGTGAAACAATATTAGCATTTTTATGAAAGAAGTTTGCTTTTTTGTTTGATTGAATTAATGTACTATTTAATACCATATCATAGGACAGAATTTTGCCCTTGATGGGTTGGCGGGCCCCACCGGCTCGGCAGCGGGCAGGCAGCCAATTGCCGCCACCAAAACAGGCCCCGCTGCCATTTTAAGTGGGCAGGCCAATTAAGGTCCACCAGCGGGCCGCCCGACAGGAAATGCTATGCGCTTGCTGTGCCGGGGTGGGGGCGGATTCCCCAACTATCGGAGTGCACTCTTTTGCGCATGCGCACGAAAGAGCACACATCGATCGCTAAAAGGCTGGCAAATATAAAAAATAGAACAATAAAAAATTAATTAGCATGTCCCCCTCATGTGAAAATGTCACACGAGATGGGACATGTTTATGAAATAAACAAAAACTTTATTAAACTTTTTTAAAACCGCTGTCAAACCTCATCCCACCAGTGGACGAGGTTTGTAAAAAAATCACCTACCTGCCTGCCTGTTGGGCCCATGCGCCGAGCCGACGTTCGCACGGGCCCCTCAAAATCGTCGATGATTGGCAAGTTAAGGGCCTTAACGAAGCCTTTAATTAATAACTGACGCGCGTCCCACTGCATTGCGCGCCCGCCGACCGAAATATCGTGATGCCGCACGCTGACGTCGGGCCTCTGGCACCCACATGCCAGCCTGAAGATTCTGCCCATAGAATCATACAGCACAAAGGGAAGCCATCCGTGCCTGTGCTGGCCCTCGGAAGGGACTATACAATTGGTCACACTCAGTTGCTCTTCTTCCAAAGGCCTGCAAAATTTCCCCTTTCAAGTATTTATCCAATTTTCTTTTGAACATTATTATACTTGCTTCCACCATGGTTTTGGCAGCGTAGACCATAACAACTTTCCCCTCATGTCGTCTCTGGTTCTTTTGCCAGTTACCATTTATCTTTGTCACCTAGTTACCGAACTGTCTGGAAACAGTTTCTCCTTATTTACGTCTTCAAAAACTTTCATGATTTTGAGTACCTCTATCAAATTTCCCCTAAACCTATCTGATCTAAGGAGAAAAACCCCAGTTTCGCTAGTGTCTCCACGTAACTGGCCATTCTTACCCTTGTACCATTCTCATAATTCACCCAAGCGCCTTCTCTGAGACTTTCTCTCCTTCCTAAAGTGTGGTGCCCAGAATTGGCCACAATACTCCAGCTTGGACCTAACTTGTGTTTTATAAACATTTAGCATCAAGTCCTCCTCTATTTATACATCCAAGAATCCCTTATGTCTTTTTAAAAGCCTTCTTAACTTGTCCTGTCACCTTCAAGAATTTGCGTACGTGCACTCTCAAGTGTCTCTGTCCTTGCACCCTTTGAAAATTATACCATTTTGATTTTATCGCCTGTCCTCACTTCTTGTACTGTCATATTTCTGCCCATTTCACCAGTATGTTTATGTTCTCCTGAAGTCTGTTCCTGTTCCCTTCATTATTTACTACATTTGAGTTTCATGTTATCTGCAAACTTTGAAATTATGCCTGGTATACTCAAGGTTAGGCCAAAAATATAATGAAAATAATTCTCACCAGCTATTTTTCTCGAGTTTTAAATCTGCTCATGCATCTTCGATCTTTTACCTGACAGCTTACACAATGAAGTGGTCCCAATACTGACCACTGGCGGCTACCAGTGTACACTTCCCTCCAGTCTATAAACAATCATTCACCATAACTTGCTGCTTAATGTCCCTTAGTTAATTATTTATACATGCGGTCACTATTGTTTAATCCCATGAGCTTCAATTTTGCTAACAAGTCTATCTAGTGGTACTTTATATAAAAGACCATTTACACAACATTAATTGCACTACCTTCAGCAATCCTCTTAGTTATTTCACCGTAGAACTCAATCTAGTTAGCCTTTAATAAATCTGTACTGGCTTTTATTTATCAATCATATTTTTCCAAGTGCTATTTAATTTTGACCTGGATTATTGTCTCTAAGAATTGCCCTACAATAGACCAGTCTTTAGTTACTGAGTTTAGGGTTGTAATATTTGCAATGCTCCAGTCATCTGGCATCACCCCATATCTAAGGAGAATTTGATGGTTGGTCCACAAACCTCCACAACTTCCACCCTTACGTCTCATAGTCACCTAGGGTGCTTGAAATCTGGACCAGCTGACTTGCCTACTTTGAACATTGCCAACCTTTTAAGTAACTCCTCTTTGTCTATTTGTATACTATCCAATTTCTCTTCTACCTCCTTTACTGTGATATTGGCGGCATCCTCTTCTTAAAACACTCTTAGTATTTCTGTCATGCCCTCTGTCTCTACAACATCTAATTTTTGGTAGCTACTGGGCCCAGCTTTCCTTTGATTATCTTTTTATTATTTATGTGTTTGGGTTCTCTTTTATGTTATCTAATAATCTTTCTCATACACTTTTTTTGCTCCATTCTACTTCCTTTTTCATTTTAAGATATGTCCTCTACGAAGGCCTCACATTGCTCATTGACTGTTTTACTTGCAAATATTTGATTGCAGTTCACCTGGGCCAGATCCCTTTTCCACTCTGAACTTGACTCTCCTCCAGTTAAGTAGTTTTACATTTGATTGTTTATCTTTTCCTTTTCCATTTTAAAAATAGGCTTTAATGAGAAATGGCACTTTTTTGTACAAATTCAAGAACAAAGTAATAGATTTATAATCTAGCGTTGTAAACAATCCCTCTGAGCTGCACAGCCGCATGATAATCCAACAGTCTGCACAGGCTATGCACAAGTCAGTTCTTTTAAATCATCAAAGGGGCCATAGCACTTAAATTACCTGTGTGCTTCAAAAAATATTAGAAGGAACAATTGGTATGAGTCTGCATTATGGACTGGATAAGAGAATTTTTCTTGCCTTTGTTGGACTTCTTCCAGATCTTAGTTGACTTGTATTAGTGAATCTTTTCCTTTCAGAAGTGTTGTGAGAATGGCAGAAGAGATGGTATTCAATGCACATTAGGAGACATTCTGATGACACACTAATTGTCAAACGATATTGAAAGAGGAAGTGTGAAGTGAAAGTAATTGGAAAGGGTAGAAAGGTGGAAATCCCCAACTGGTTTATTCATTGGGTAAATATAACCTGTTGTCTGACACTGAAATAGACATTTTGAGAAGAGATTAATATTGATTCTTGGCCTATGGTTTAAGTCCCGCTTCATGCTTGAGCACAAAGATTAAGATTGTCACTCCAGTGCATTACTGATGCTAAACTGAGGCCACATCTGCCTGCTTGGGTAAATGTAAAAGATTCTATGGCATTATTTTGTACAAGAGCAGGGGAGTTATCCCTGGTATCCTGGTCAATATTTATTCCTCAAACGGCATCACAAAAAATAGATTATCTGGTCATTATCCCATTGCTGTTTTTGGAGTTTGCTGAGTGCAAATTGGCTGCCTTATTTCCTCCAATACAGCAGTAACTACACTTCAAAGTATTGACTATAAATGTAAAGGCACCTATGCCTGATTGCTACCCAATAGCTTTTATAGGAAGTATATTTTTGTGAACACCCAGTGAGTATGAATTCAGATTTGATTATGGTAACTAATAGCTTGCTTGTATTTATTGTTGCACAAGGGAAGTGGCCTCTTGGGGAGGTACCAGAAGCCAACTTCCACCTATTGGAAGGTAATGGACTAAAATTGGAGAAGGAAGTATTTTATATCTACAAAAAAGCATGGTTCTTACCACTGATAAAATCTTCAATATATCAAAAAGCCTGTCTGTGCTGCAGTATAACAAAGAGCCCATGTCTACACATTGATGGCCAATTTAGTAGGCTACAGAGTATAAATTTCTTGGGATGCTAGGGCCAGCACTTCCCTAATTGCCCATCCCTAATTGCCCTTGTGAAGGTGCTGGTGAGCTGCCTTCCTGAACCACTGCATACTGTTGTGCGGGTACACCCACAGTGGTGTCAGGGAGTGAGTTACAGGATTTTGACCCAGTGACATTGTAGGGATAATGATATATTTCCAAGTTAGGATGATGTGTGACTTGGAGGGGAACTTGAAGGTGATGATGTTCCCATGCACTTGTTGACTTTGTTCTTCTTGATGGCATAGGAATGTGGGTTTGGAAGGTGCTGTTGAAGGAGACTTGGTTAGTATATAGTACATGATGTTGCCACAATACGCTGGTGGTGGAGACGGTGAATGGGGAGGCAGTTAAGCGGGCTGTTTTGTCCTGAACTTATGACTTGTAGTTGATGGACAGGCTAAGGGGGTCAGGAGGCATGTTACTTGCTGCAGAATTCCCAGCCTCTGACCTGCACTTGTAGCCACAACACTGTCTGGTCCACATAAGTTTCTGGTTAATGACAACCCCCAGGTTGGTGGGGATTCAAGGATGGTAATGTCATCGAATGCCAGGGGAAGATGGTTAGATTCCTTCTTGGAGATGGCGATTGCTATATATTATATAAAGGTCACTTTGCACAGTGTCACACCTACTGGCCCTATGTTAATTAGATGCCCTCCCTTCACCCCACATATTCTGACAAGATCAGTGCTGGAGGGCACTTTCAGCTAAGGATTTCCCTTCCTTGTGGTGGCTTGGCCTTGGACTGCATTCCTTTTCAGCACTTCATTTCTTATCCCTTCTGGAATCATTATAGTATCTTCCTTTACTTGCATTCTATTCTGGCAGCCTCAACATTCTCTAGCCCATTCCTTCATCATTTCCACCACCTATAACACGATCCTATTACCAAACATCTCTGCCACTTCTACCTTTTAGTATCCTGAATGGATTCCTCCCATGTGATATTCTGGTTCCATTTCTCCATCATCCCTAATACCTGTTCTCAATTCCCATGCAAGTGGAGAAGATGTGACATTTAACTTTTCACTTTTTCCTGTACCACCATACCTGGCCAAACATTCCTTTCGGATGAGACAGTGGTTTACTTCAATTTCTTCCAAGCTAGTGTGTCCACTGCTCAAAATGCAGTCTCCTCCACAGCAGGAAGAGAAAATGTCGACTCTAATTGCTTTGCTAAACATCTCCCACCCGCCAGTGTGACCCTGATCTTCCAGATACTTGCCACGTTATTTTTCCATCCCACTTGTGCCCTCACCTTGGCCTTCTACACTATGCCAGTGAAGCTCAAGGAACAGCACCTTGTCTTCTAGTAGCAACCTTACAGCCCTCTGACATTAAGAACTTTAGACCATGACCATCGTTCTCAATTTCTCTTAAGCAGCGATGCTGGTAATGTATGCACAAATGCTTTCAAGAATGGGAGGTTGTGGGCTGATGCTTGAGAGGGGGCAACCTTTCAGTGCATGGCCAGTGTGGCAGTCTTCATCTTGGTATTCTTCTGCCTTTTTCTTCCACCACCCTCCCAGACCACTGCATCTTTCTCTGCTTTGCCAGTTTATCCTTGCTTCTTTCTCCTCTGCTGTAACCATTAGCATGTCCTTTGGGTCTTGGATATATTATTTACTTCATTAATTTCTCTCACTTTTCACTCCTTTTGTCATGCACCATTGTCACATATCATTTAATTATTTTCAATCCTCCACCTAATCATTAACTTATATTATAATGCACCTTTAAAGTAATAAAATGTCCTTAGGTGCTTCATAGGAGTAAAAGCAAAATACTGTGGATGCTGGCAATCTGAAATAAAAACAGAAAATGCTGGAAAAACTCAGTAGGTCTGGCAGCATCTATGGAGAGAGAAACAGTCATACGGACTCGAAATGTTATCTCTGTTTCTGACTCCATAGATGCTGCCAGACCTGTTGAGCTTTTACAGATTTTCTGTTTTTATTTTGCTTCACATGAGTATTATAAAACAAAGTTCGACACTGAGCCCTGTAAAGCAATATTAGAGCAGATGGTCAAAAGCTTAGCCTAATTTCTGTGTGTTAAGGAGCATCTTAGAAGGAAAGAGAGGTAGAGAGGTTTAGGAAGGGAATTCCAGTGCTTAGGCCCAGGCAGCTGAGGGCACAGTCACCAATGGTAGGGCAATTAATATCATTGATGCCTATGAGGCCAGAATTAGATGAGTGCAGGTATCGCTGAGGATTGTGGGGTTAGAGAAGATTACAAACATGGCGAGGGGCGATGCCAAGGAGGAATTTGAAAACTATGAGGAGAATTTTAAAATCAAGGTAATGTTTGACTGGAAGTCAATGTAGGCTGGCAACGACAGGAATAATGATGAACGGGGTTTGGTGCAAGTACAGACATGGGCAGCAGAGTTTTGAAAGACCTCATGTTTACGGAGAGTGGAATATGGAAGGTCAGTCAGAAGCATGTTGGAATATTCCAGTCCAGAAGTTACAAAGGCATGAATGAGGGTTTGGGCAGTGGATGAGATAAGACAGGGGCAGAGTCAGGCAATGTTGCAGAGGTGGAAATAGGTGGTCTTGGTGATGGCAAGGATATGTGGTTGGAAGCTCATCTCATGATTCATCAGATATGACACCAAAGTTGCAAACAATCACGGACCATCCTTTATGTCTTTTCCCACCTGCTTTTCCCCGGCTTTGTAACATCTTACGGTTCTAATTAAGTGTTATGGACATGAAAATGTTAACCCAGGTATTTCTTTCCACACTGCTTGACCTGCTGTGCTTTTCCCAAAATTTTCTTGTTTTATTTCAGTCAAGGACAGGATTAGCCTCAGCTGTACGGCTCTTACCTTCCTTTCCCCATCTACCCCACCAGACCCATGAGGAAATTACCACTTGGACAAGGCAGTGGAGGGATGGCTTGCACCTGCATAATTAAACCCCAGCAGGGAATAATGTTTTCAGAAGGGGAGGAAATTGGGGAAAAACATAAATTTACTTTTTTTTTCTCTTTATGTAGCATCCTTCAAGATCTAGGACATCCCAAAATACTTCACAGCCAACAATGTATTTTGAAATGTAGCCACTTACTACATAGGGAAATATAAACAATTTGTACAGAGTGAGGTTCCATAAACAGCAGTAAGATAAGTGACCAGATAACTTTTTTTTAGAGTGGCGCTAGTTGAGGAATAAATATTGGCTAGGGTACAAGGAGAACTCACTGCTCTTTGAAAGCTGCCAAAAGACAGCACCTCTGGCAGTGCAACATTCCCTCAGTATTATACTGAAATGTCAGTCTAGTTCAATAAGTCAAGTGCTACTTGGCCTTTGCAAATTCACACTGTTAGTCGTTAGCCCTTTCCTTTCCAAGCATTCTATTAACTTCATTCCATACTGTAGATTTAACATTTCCTTACAATGGAGATGATTAATTAGCTTAGAGTTTTCCTTTCCCTCTTTCCTGAACAAGAGTAAAATAGTTTTCACTCTCCAGTCCTTTGGGACATTTTGTTTTGAATGTGTTTGTGTTTGCAATATCTCCTCTGCAATGTCCAGTTTTCTAGGAGGAATACCAACTGTGCATGGTGATTTTTCTACTTTTAGGCTCGTTATTTTTGAATGCATAATTCCAGAAATAGCTGTTCCACATCCTCCTCGGAATCTGCTAGTCCCCATATTCACTTTCTTAATTTAATTATTTGCTTCCTTCTGTACTTTTTTTGCTGTACAGCTGTATATTTGTCAGATACTTAACTTCAAAATGTATTTATTTAACCTGTACCTTATCCAGCTTGTATTTAAATATCTCCTACTGCTAGCCCACTGTTTGATCTTCTGTTTCTTCCAACTAATTAATCTATTCTTGGTTACCTTTCTATTATTGAAATATTTGAGTGAATTCTATACCAGTTACTTTATCTTGAATTCCTTTGTTTATTTTCAATGTGAGACTAATTAAGTTTGGTCATTATTTCCTCACTGTTTGATTACTTTCAGGTCACTTACTTGTCCTGCTTTGTTACTTGGAACATAAATCTATTGCATCCTTCCTTGTTAACATGTATGAATAGTTTAAACCTGAATACAAAATGTTAGCAATACACCCGGTTTGTAGTGACTCTTATTTCAAGAAGAAAATGATTTTCGAAACCAAACCATGGCTGCAGGTTATCAACAGAATAACTCTTGGTGCAGTGCTTTAAATTTCTGGTTGACTTTGAAGAACCTTTTATCTTAATCTAATGCTTTTTCCATTAAAATGCCAAGTTATCAGATTGTAGATCTGTCAATCATCCATATTTTATGAACAACAGGATTAGAAAATTGACAGTTTTTTTTTGGTTTTGAAGACTCTTTTCTGTTGATTTATTTCTCCCATTTTCTCTTTTATTTAGACTTGACCATGGACAGAATACAGAAAATAAGCAAAGCAACAGCAATGGGGAAGACGATAAAGACCAAAAGAATGTAGATGAAGATGAAATGAACAGGAAATTCTGGGAGGAGCCTACACAGTACACTCCAGAATCCAGACTGGAGGTCCATAGACACATTGAGAAGATTCGGAAATTTAAAGACAAAGACAAGTAAAGTTATAATTAAGTAAAAAGATTGTTATTTCAAATAGCTGTTTAAATCCTTAATTAATTTGAAATGCTTTGTCTAAGATTCCAGAAATAAGCTGTATTATATTTGTTGATGAAACCTAATGTTGTCTGAAAAATATCTACCAGGTATATTTATAATTTCCAAATGTCTACCTGATCTGAGGATTTTGAGTAAAATGGCTTTTGATTAACTGGAATAAATTCAACTCAGTAGGGCACAGGGAGATGTAGAGATTGGAAAGTTTGTTTGGGTATTGTGTTTTTGGTTTTCTGTGAAGGAATTCAAGTACCTGTATCATTTCCTTTTCACTTTCTGTCAATTCACCTTTCGACTGACTAAGGTTCCATTGGTACCAGTTGCCCTCCAGCTCCTTACCTAAAAAGCAATTTTTCATGCAAGTGAAGACACAAAATACTGGCAGATTGTTTTATCACGGGGAAAACTGCAGATGAGCCCAATATGATCTTAACTCAATGTCAACACACACGCTTCTGACAAGGATTACTGGCTGCAGACTAGAACTGAAGACTGTCCAATTTTCATTTTTACTTCTTTCCTTCATAACTCACTGGTATTGAGATCTCAAGCAGCACCACTTGTGCCATCCTAACTATGCTTCTTGAAACATATTTTATTTTCGTGAACATTCCCTAAAAGAACATGCTGGATCTCTTTATTGGGAGTGGGGCTGTTAACTTACACATGTTTTCCTGGCTTATTTTAATGTCAAAGAAAACTTCTACTTATTCAAAAATACATTTGTAACTGAAATGTGTATTTGTATCTTTTTGTACTGTATCTTTTACCTCATTGCATTTGTACTTCTGGAATACTTTTCAACAAACTTCACTTATCATGTTTTTGGGGGGAAGTTTCAGTCATTGCCTTTCCTGGGTATTTTTCTGTATCTTTATGCCTGTTTAAGATGACTTATTTCCTTCTCAGAATCAAATAAATTCAGCCTTCTCCAAAGATTGATCAAATTGCATAAAATATTTTTAGAAGTAGGCAGCCGGTCATTAAACAATACTGCATTGTGGTGGCTTTATAATGCTATTGTATGGATGTTACATGAATAGTTTAATACTGAAAGTGTGTCTGTTGTTATAATACTTAGAAACTCTTTGTGGTAAACATAGTAACTTCAGATATTGAACATTGATAAAGCAGACTTTATAAATTCATTTGTCCATTTATCTTACTTAATATTGCATTTTAAATCATTTGAATTTTCACTGTGCACTATAGGAACTGACTTTGAGAATACACGCTTGGGCATTCCCTGATGGTTCAGTAAGCAAGTGTATCACATGATATAGTGAGCCCCTCAGACCTGTGATTTCCCATGTTGCAAACTCTGATCAGTGTTGCATTAGCAACTGACAATGGAGACACTATTATTGGTCTCATGTTTGTTTTTAGATAAAAGATCAGCCAGGGTCCACGTTACTAATTCCTGTCTGGTCATTGTCTACTAGGAAGAGCCTGTTTGTAAATGTTGGATATTGATAGAATTGGTTAAATAGTTCACCACACATGCTGGGTATGCTTGCTAGAAGAGAATGGGTATTTTGGTGAGTTTTGAGGTGCTGTTGGTGTCTGTGAAATAGTTCATATGAGTCTTCACTTGCCAAAGAGAAGACAAGGAACCAGTAGATAAAATCAATGTTCTGGGATTTTTAACATATATTTGGAACAACTGGATACAAACAGATACAAACACTTGTATTGAATTTGTCCATTTCTTTTCAGAAATTGGAATAAACAAAAACCACGACGAACATTGATCACCTCTGAGGGACGTGTACTGAATGTTAATGAACCTAAGTATGTGACATAATTATTCTCCTGTCAAAATAGAGATTTTATATTTGACATAATTGAAAGTAATTTTAAGATTTCGTATGTTAAAAATTCATCCTTTAGTTGTACTGTACTTAACTGCTGCTGTAATTCAGATTAGCCATCAACCCACTGATAAACTAGTTTGAACCCTAAGGGAGCAATTCATTTGTTGGCAACACTATGCAGACTTGCATTGATTCCCTGAAGTAGGCAGCGCCATGGACAAGAACAAATTTCTCCCCTTTAGTTTGTGCAAGGAAAGTATTGAATAGGTTCCAGATTAAAAAAAGCGAGGTTTTTTCTTACATAAACCTTAATAATCGATAGAATTTTTGGATCAAACAGTTGTTAGCAGTTCTTCATAATATGATGGTGCATGCAAAAGACAGTTTGTCAGCAAAATTGAAGCTAATGGGATAAAAGGGACAGTAGCAGCATAGCTACAAAGTTGGCTGAGAGACAGAAAATAGGGTTGTGGTGATGTCTGTTTTTCAGACTTGAGGGAGGTATACAGTGAAGTTCTTCAAGGTTCAGTATTAGGCCTGCTGGTCTGATATATATTAATCACTTGGACTTGTGGGCACAATTTTGTAATTTGCAGGTAACACAAAATTTGAAAGTACAGGAAACACTGAGGAAGGTAGTAATAGCTTTCAAGAGGAGATAGACAGGCTGGTTGAATGAACGGACACATGAAGATGAAATTCAACATAAAAGTGTAAGGTAATACATTTTGGTAGGAAAAATGAGAGGAGACAAGATATGCTAAATGGTACAATTTTAAGGGGATCGTGATGGGAGAGAGACCTGGTGGAGTCCATGCAAAGATTTTTGAAGGTGGGCCAGGACAGATTAACAAAGAAGTTCCTTAACTAGAGCATTGCTGAAAAAAGAGACATGCTGTCGAAGCTTTTCATCTTACACTCATCGGGACAAATGCAAGAATACCAAATTTCAAAGGGAGCAACAATTTATACTGTATGAGAAAAGGGGTACTGAGAAGTTAATTAAGCATATGGGATTTTGGGCTTTATAAATAGAGGTATGGAGTATAAAATCCAGGAAGTTAAGCTAAATTTATAAAACACTAGTTTGGCCTCAACTGGAGTATTATGTCAGTTCTGGGCAACACACTTTAGGAAGGATGTGAAGGCTTTGAAGAAGGTAGAATAGAGATTTACTAGAATGGTTCCAGAGATGAGGGATTACTGTTATGTGGATGAAGTGAAAAAGCTGAGGTTGTTCTCCTTGGAACAAAGAAGGCTAAAACATTTGTTAGAGGTGGTTAAATTCATGAAGGGTTTAGATAGAGTAAATAGATAATGGTTTTCAAAGGTTAAAAAGTCAGCAACCAGATGGCACTGATTTAGGGTGATTGGTCGAAGAACTAGAGGTGACATGAAGAAATATATTGTTACATGATGAGTAATTAAGATTTGGAATGAAATGCCTAAAACGTCGGTGGATACCTATTTAATAATTGCCTTCAAAAGGCTGGATAAGTACTTGAAGGATAAATAATCTCAGGGATATGAGGAAAGAGAGGGGATAACTAGATTGCATTTCAAAAAACAAACACAAACATGATGGAGTGAACGGCCTCTCCTGTGTGATTGTTCTTTGATTCAATGTGAAAGATGCAGCTCCTATCAAATGTATAGAGTTCAAAGCTCCCAGCAAACCCGTGAGCAAACTGTGTCTTGATTCATATTCTGCAAAATCCTACATTATAGCCAGACCTTGGAAGCCAGCATTGATAACTGTGTGTTAGGCTGTTCATAACTAAGGATTGCAGTATTCTTGCAATATTTGGCTTTGATTGAAGTTCTGACTTGGTCTTGCAGAAAAGCTTTTTAAAGTTGGCTGTAAAGGAGGGTGTGTATTTCTGATTGTGAAATAAGACGTAATTCAGAATCCAAGAGAAGCTATTGAGCAATAGGAGGAAGTTGAGACCATTTGGATGCAGCAAGATCATGTTCTCCAGGGAAACAGATAGAAGAGGACAGGAAACTTTGTGAACAGATTAGAATACCAATAGTAAAGTGTAGCATTATCAAGACAATTTCAGTTAGTAGACTAGTTAGTAGGCCACTGTCATGAAAATATAGGGCAACATTTTCTCTGGGTCGGGGGGATGTGCAGGAGCGGGTGCGAGCGGGTGGGTTCCCGAGAGCGCGCTGCCATTTTATGTGGGTGTGCCAATTAAGGCCTGTCCAGCATGATGTCCACTTGGAAGTGCTGTGCGCTCCCTGTGCGGGCAGGAGGGGATTCCCTGAGCCGGGAGTGCACTCTTTTGCACATGTGCATGAAAGAGCGCACAGATCTCCATGAGGCAAAGTGCCGCCTCAGGGAGATTGGTGGAAGTTATAAAAATTTTTGGAAGTGTTCAAAAAAAAATTCCTGACATGTCCCCTCATGTGGCACTGTCACATGAGCTGGGACATGTCAATTTCTTTTATTTCAACATTTTAAAAACATTTTAAATCCTCATGAAACCTAATCCCACCCGTGGATGAGGTTTCATGTTTTTTCTGAAGGCCGCCTGGGCTCTTCACCTGCCTGCCAACCTTAAAGTTGGATGGGCAGGTCCATTAATTGGCCTAATTACTTTTTTAAAGGCCTTAAGTGGCTGTTGACAGTTCAACGAGCACATAGCCAAAATCTAAATGACGCGGGGTGACATCAGGATGCACGCCCAACGTCACCCTGCATCATTTTACGCGTTGGCGAGTGGGCCCCGCCCCCCGCTCGCCAACCAGAAGATGCAGCCCATAATAATTTTCATAATATTATTGTGATTTATTGTAAAAGGTAGGTTAATAGTGGGGTTGGATAGTCTGTGTGTGTGTGTGGGATTTAATTGAACTGGAGACAGCTGGACTGGAGGCTTTTGAGTTATCAAAAAATGCTAAATAAGTAAACGTAGCTGAAGTTTTAGAATATGAGGCATAAAGAACATTTGCGTTTTTAGGTAAATTAGGTTAGTTTGAATTTCAAAGAGATGGTAAGATGTTACAACTAGCCAGAAGAAGCCAAGCCTAGCAGTGTGTTTATTTTTTCCAAAGGTTACTGATAAAATTAGTATTATGAAAAGATTTGCATTATGAGAGAGGTAAAGTTCCAAAGGCATATAGGAATGATTGAATTTGCATTGAAAAGGGAGAAACATGTATAAAGGAGATGAGGCTATGTGTAAGAGGATAAGGCATTTTAAGATCTAACACAAGTGTGAAAAGCCTCCAGCCTCTGTGCATCAAGTTGCTGTCTGCAGGAACTGAAGTTGAGAAAACTCACTTTGAGTATCATTGGCCAGGGTATTGTGTTACTTTGCTTGGGTCTGTTTAAACGTATTTGTTTTTACTCTTGCCTTAATGGAGGTGTAACTGGGAGCCAAATTAATTAGGGTTGTTAGGAATTATTATATTAGTAATTTGTAGATTTATATATGCGCTTGAAATCTTTTCTTTTGTTAATAGATGCTTAATTTAGTTTCCTAAAAATCTCAAGTCGTGGTAGTCTCATTACTTCTAGATTCAAGGCATACATCTTGAAATAAAATACAAATTGCAAAACAGTTGTGACCGCATGATCAAGTTTCCCTCGTTGATTTGATCCGCCTGGCACACATCATCTGCCACGTCATAACATCACCCAAATGAAGAGGGAGTTGAGACTGATTTTGTTGTTCATTATTCTTTTATTATCAACATATTAGACATCGTCAGATAGAAAGGGAGAGAGATAAACCAGAAAGCTACAGGTCAGCAAGCTGAACATCAGTGGCAGCAAAGTTATCAGAAACCATTATCGTGGATAAAATAATTTGAAAAGACGTGGGTTAATCAGCAGAGCCAGCATAGAATTGTTAAAGGCAATTCATGCCTGACTAACCTGAGTGAACTCTTTGATGAGCAAACAGAGAAAGCTGATCATGTTATTGCAGTAGATGTTATATTTGTGGGTTTTTGGAAGGCATTCAATAATTTGCCACAAAGGAGGCTTATTAAGTGTTGCAGAAAAACGGAGTGAACACTCAGAGCCTGGAGGCTTGTCTATGAAGTCTTTATTAAAATCGTGATATCACGGAGAGCCTAGTCACATACAACGGAGCGAACCAGTCTCTGACTAACACCTCTTTACCCACATAGATATAGCAAAAGGTTCGTGACAGAAACTTGGGCAATTACAATAGTTTCAAATGGCTTCAAAGGATAACGATCAGTGTTAATGATTTAACGATTAGACACAATGTCAATGGTTTAGCAAATAGATAGTGTTAATGGCTACATATCTTGGGCAATGCACACACAATAGTTTTTTCTCTCTTAGATTTTGCAACCGTATCTGACATCTGGAGCCCCTTAGTCTGGGAAGATCAGCCGTTGAATTAGCCACTTTTTCAAGCGCAGCTGCCAGGTTGATAATTTCACGTGAATTATGAGCCTATCCATAAGGGGGCAAAGCAATCATCCAGAATTGTTCAGATTCCGAGATGCCACAGCGATGTAGGCGCTGATGTGGGTGCATATCTGATTTACCAATATGGCGAGTATAGGGATTTAAGTATGCTAGGTAGCAACAGCCACTCCAGATGGGAGTGGTTTCGTTCTTTTCCGAATTTCCTACAGGCACATTAGAGAAAAGGGATAGTTGAGGCATCCCAGGCAACCAGGAGTAAGCTTTATCTCCACAAACCCAGTATGTACCATTAAGAGATGTTCAATACCGGCGGGCTTTCGGACAGATAGGTCAAAGATGTAAGATACTGTAGTATGACAGGAGCTTCGTCCCAGATCATAAGTGCTGAGTGTAAGGATGGAACACCAACAGGTGGCGTTTACCGGCTCTAGTGGGGGTCTAATTCTAATCCCATGTTCTGTATAGTTCCACCCATTGGCAAGTGGAGAGCGACGGAACCAACCCCTAAACATATTGTGCTGCGGTGTTACGATATTAAAAGTTCGAACGTCAGCATACTCAGTGTCATTTAGAGGAACAGCACACCAATTACCCATCTCTCCCCCCATGTTGGGGAGTCTGGGTGCATATCCAACAGGCACCCCTGTCCTACTTCTCTAGCATAGGTGCGACATAGAGACAAAACGGTGTTTGGGTGAGGGTCCCTTGGGTATACCCCCCGGAATATAACAAAGGACAGTATCCAATACATAATACAAGTTAGTTCACTAATAATGACGATTATAGGACTGCTGGACAATGTTTTTTACAACTAGTGGCGTGGACCCAGTCTTCCTTCCCTTTAATCTTCAGGGCTGTTTGAGTTGTTAGCAGCACAAGGTAGGGTCCTTTCCACCCTCTCATGCAATTCAGCTGCTGTTTTACATAGAGGAAAATGAGTACAAATCCAACATTTAGTCCGATTAACTTGCAAGGCTACGGCCTGCATTCGCTGAACCGCAGAATTGGTAGTCCATGCCCCTCAAGGACCACGCAGGACAGGATCCAAATCAGAGTCAGCATCCTGATGGCTCAGTTAAAGTTCTTGCACAAGCACTTCCGTCCGAGGTCAGCGTCCGCTTGACGTGCAATGCGTGGATCCACAAGGGTGTCCTTCAACCTTTACGGCCATTTGGGTGGTGAGCAGGACTTGGAAAGGCCCTTCCCATCAAGGTTCCGAACAGTTCTTTCTCATGAATGTCTTTACTAGCACTAGGTCCCCAGGCTGGTATTGATGGCAGTCTTCAATGGTGGGCTTTTTCTGAGCTTCTACTACCTGTATATGTAAGCTCTTGAGACAGTTAGGGTGAGAACGCATAGTCATGAGCACCAAGGGTAGAGCTTCAGGCCCTTTCAAACTGGTTTCTTCACATAATTTAGCTTGTTTGTTTTTCAGAATACCATTTTGTCTTTCCATCGCTCCAGTAGACGGGGGGTGATATGGGCAGGAAAGGTGATGGTTGCATTTTAAGGCCTTCAACAGTTCCTTTATCACTTTCACAGTAAAATGAACAACAATTTTACAACAATAACAGCATCATTTCGTCAGGTGGGATACGCCTCCACCCATCACGAGAACAAACATACTAGAACTAAAACATAATTATATTCCATACATTTAGGCATTTGTATAAAGTCCATTTGTAGGTGTACAAATGGGCCCCATGGCTGGGGTCCCGTACCAGCAGTCACTGTGGGCGTCTTGCCTGGGTTACGTCATTGACATAGGTATGACAGGTATTACTAATACAATGCCTATTAGTATATTACTATTCACTATACATTCAACATACACGTGTTAAACCCCAGAGCTGGCAACCAGTCAAGTCATGATTCCTGTGTTGTGAGAGATTCAATAAATGCTCATTAGTTACCCATAAAGGGACTATCCCTTCTTTAGTCTGTCTTAAATTTTCTCGGGCTTGTTTCAGTGCCCAAGATCCATAGGTGTTGCGTACATCATTTTTGCTCGCTTCGTCTGAAATATTTTTCCCTATTTCAATTAATTTTTTGATAGTCCCCGCATGACTTTCGAGCATGATAGCCAGGCTTTGGATTAACTAATGATGTCTCTATATTGAATATTGTAGCGGCATCATTTATCTGGCTGCGCTTAACGCGGTTCCCTCCCAAGCCTGATCGCATCTCGCCACTGAACTGAACTGCTTCGGTCATCAACTGGCACATCAGAGCTGTATAGAGTGCTTGGGTATGGATTGAGTACCATTGGGGCAGGACTACACTGGATACATTCAAGACTACGGGTACCAGCTCGTGGTGTACATTACCATACAAAACTTCGGATTAACCAGTACCAAACCATTCGTCGGTCCTGGATGCCTAGTCGGACAAGATGGATCAGTCGGTGTGGTTTGAGGGGCTTCAATTATCTCTACTCAGACTGTGAAAGTAAAGGTGGGAGGTGGCTGGGTAGTGGTGGACCCCCCATGCTCGATCTGAAGCAAACCTTTACTACAATTTGAAAGCACTTGTTCTCCTACTGTTACATTTATCATTCCCCGTTGCGTGTCGCATTCGGCACTGTCCATGCTGTACCAAAGTTCCTCCTGTGGTGCGGGATGAGCACTGATGATCCCCGACTTTGTTGCCAGTACTGATAGGCCCATGACCAGGATCGTAGATCTGTGGAGATATTAACATCGGCTCCCATTCTCTGGGTTACTTAAGTCTCTTTGGTCAGTAGCTACCCTTTTTCAAGCACTTCCCCTTTCAGCTAGGATGCTTTACGTCCCCCTTTCACCTCTCCAATTTAAGAGGCCACCTCTCCAACTTAAGAGGTAGCTGGGACACTATTTAACCGCACTCCCCCGTTCAGCTAGGATGCAGTTCGTACTCTCCCCAACTTAGGAGAGTCTCTCCCTTTCTCCGCAAGGGTTCTTTTTCAGAGATCCGACGGTCCAGGTGTTCAATTACCTCTCCAACTTAAGAGGTTACCTCTCTAACTTAAGAGGCCACAGGACTTCAGTCGGATCCCACCTTCGTCGCCAATTTGTTGCGGAAATCGGAGTGAATGCTCAGACCCAGGAGGTTTGTCTCGGAAGCCTTTTATTAAAATCGTGATATCACGGTGAGTGTCAGCTAGCTCCACTGTAAGCTGCTGGGCTCTCCGTGATATCACGATTTTAATAAAAGGCTTCCGAGACAAACCTCCTGGGTCTGAGTGTTCACTCCAATTTCCGCGATATTAAGATAATGGAAGATGAAAGTATGGATAAGGAATTGTTGCTATGACAGGAAACAAAGGGTGGTGGTAGATGAATGTTTTTCCGACTGGTTTGTGGTTTGTAGTGTGTTTTCCAAATGTCAGTTTTGGGCCCATTGCTACTGCAAATTTTTAATCAACATAGACTTGGGTGTAGGGAACAGCATTGTAAAGTTTGCAGATGATATGAAACTTAGCAAAGTAGTAGTTAGTGATGAGGATATAGGTTTCAGAATGACACAGGATAGTGAAATGGGAAGAGCGTTCAATGCAAAGATGTATGAAGTAATGCACTTTTGGAGTACTAAGACCTACTATGAAAGCCACAATTTTGAGAGATCTTGGTGTCCATATACACAAATCCTTAAAGTTGGCAGAGTAAGTTGATAAAGTGGTTACAAAAAGCATATGAGGCATTTGGCGTTATAGAGAAATGGAATCTAAACTTTATAAATCACTGGCCTGAAGAAGAGTCACTCGGACTTGAAACGTTAACTCTGTCTTTCTCTCCACAGATGCTGTTAGACCTGTTGAGTTTTTCCAGCATTTTTTGTTTTTGTTTATAAATCACTGGTTAGGCTTCAGCTGGAATATTGTGGACAAATTTGGGCACAGGAAGGGTACAGAGGAGTTTCATCGGGATGTTGCCAGGGATGAAGGATGTAAATTATGAGGAGAGTTTGGAAAAGTTAGGATCTTTCACCTTGAATAGAGAAGGTTAAGAGGTGAACCTTATAGAGGTTTTTAAGATAATAGATTTCAGTAGAGTAGATAGAGAAAAACTGTTCCCTCTGGCAAGGCTTCAATAACCAAAGGTCTGACAGGGCCAATAACCAGAGGTTGTAGTTTTAAAATCATTGGCAAAAGATGCTTTTTCTTTGTGGGAACATATATGTTCTGAACTCTCACTATTTCCTCCTTGAGTGCCTCTCACAGCTCAGCTATTAATCGACCTTCAAGTAGCCGTTTCTAGTCCACTTTTGCTAAACAGTTTAGTAAAATTGATCTTTCCCAAGTTGAGAACTTCTACTCCTGGTCTATCTTTGCCCTTTTCCATAACTACATTAAATCTAACTGAACTATGATCACTAGTACCAAAATGTTTTCCCAACGATACCCCTTCCAACTGCCCAGTTTCATTCCCTAAAACTAAATCCAGAACTGCTCCTTCTGTTTAGGGGTTTGTTATGTACTGTAAGAGTTTGGGATCTGATTCAATTAATCTTTTCCTAAGTTCCAAAATTATATATATCTGTATTGGTGATTGTGTTTAATTTTATGCAGTATAAGCAAGACTTGAAGCATGCTAACGGCTGAGCAGTGGTATCAAAATGCAGCAGTTGCATTACCTGTTATGCCCTGGTTAGAAGTGTGATCTTCATGTGACCACCACCGATGGCTATGCCCCTTGCCATCACAGGTGGTCCTGCGCCAGCCAGCCTTTCAGTGTGGGTTCATTTGCGGGAAGGCCCCAAACCCCTGGCCAAGTATTTCCACACCTTAAGCCCTGAGAGAATCCTTTATTACACTCTCTGAAAATGACAAAGCCTATGGAGTCCGGTTTAACTGAATTATTGACTTATAATGATTTAACCTGTCCAATTAAAATAGATGCAACATACTCATCTGCCTGCCCACGTCAGGTCAGTATCTCATGGCCCCTAACTTTATTTTTTCCCCACTCCTGGATCCCTATTAACTTGTTAACATTTCACTACTAGCGTCTGGATAAATGGAGTCATGTGGTTGAATTTTGTCGGCAGAGTGGGGGCCTGATAACAGGCCGGAAAACCAAGACAGCCCCAGCTGCATTTTTCGACGCTCAGACAATCGACTTGCCTGGCACTAGGGCTCCCATTCCTTTAAAAGATGGAAGCCCCCTACCCCCAAGCCAGACAGTCAGAGAGCTGACAGCTCTTTAGTCCCAGTAGCACCACTGGGAGCAGTGGCCACAACTGTCAAAAATGGTGGCTGACCTTCCACAAGATAAATATGGTTGGGGGCTGTTGGGACCAACCTGGCAGGCCCCGGTGGGGGTTTGGTGAGGACAGTGGGGTTTCTATAGATGCAGCCTTTGGCCCGTGGGCCACAAAGTGCCTGATCAACAGGGAGGCTGCCAGGTTTTACTTAGCATTCTTTCCATGTGGCAAGGGCCCACCAGCCACTGGTAAAATGCCAAGTGCAGTGGGAAGTGGCCCTTAATTGGTCTCTGAGTGGGAAGGCTGTCCTCCACGATGCCCGCTGCTGAGAAAGTTCCATACCGTTTGAAAGATGACTGGCCCTCCGCCCTCCCCCTTCCTTGCAGTTCCTCACCATTTTGCGGACCGCCTGCCTACATGTCCCTAGAGAGCTGGTAAAATTCAACCCATGGGGCTGAATCCATGTTAACTCATGGTCCTCCTTGTCTGTCTGGAGGTCACCCATTCCCTCTCAGTCTCACAATCTTAAGCTGCAGGATGGTCATGTTCTGAAATACGCCACCATGTAGCTCTCAGTCTCTCAAATGCACTGCAGTGATGTCAACTGTTGCCCAAGCTCCAAAACTCAGAGCTCGAGCTCCTCCAGCTGATATCACTTCCTGCACATGTGATTGTTCAGGACATGAGAAGTGCCCTAGAGTTCTCAAATGGAACAAAGTAAACTTGATGGGACTATAGTATTCTGTCAAGCCTCTATTTATTAGACTACTATCTAAACTTTCCAGAAATAAAATTTGAGACTTTTCCTGATCTGGACAAAAAGAAAATACTCTGACAGCTCACGAATCAACTCCTTCCCCTGTGTGATACCACTTTAGGTGTTTTTTCACCTCACTATCTGACTCCTATGCTCCCTTCCACCTTCGTCAATATTTATTGTAGCTCTTCTTTAGTTTTAAGGTTATTTAACTATTAACTAACACCAAAATATGAATACTCTTGTGGGCTGTTTAAATCTGCTGGTTAGTTTGTGATGGCTGCTGTTGCTTCCATAGCTTGACTGCTATTTAAATCTACTATTCTGTTCCTGATAGCCTTTGCACTTGTGGAACCTCTTTCTGCTAGGTATCAGTGGGGCCAATTAGTGCTTGGTGTAGGGGGAACACTCTGCAAAGCAAATTGTCTTACATTTGGGCACAATAAAATTTTGTGTCCAAGGTGTAAAGAAAAGCACCTCAGGATATGAACTTAACTAAATTACACAGAACATTTCCAGCTTCAAATCTTATATTTAAGAAAATACTTTTCTGTAATTATCTTTCTATGTGTCTTAACATAATTTAGTCAAACTAATATAATTAAAAATCCAGGCCATGCATTCATTGGCCTGGATTTTGTGGTCAGCAGTGGATGTGTGGCGCTTGCTTTGTATTATGCTTAATCTTGCCGACAAACCTTTCTTCCCTGGGACTTCTGGGGCCTGGGACATGTGCGAACAGGACAAGCAAGCAAGCATCTCCTTAATCAGTCAGTTTGAAGAATCTTTACTGAGTCTCAATGTGGTTGTGTAAGCTAAAATAGTTATTTCAGTATCAAATCATATACAAAAAGTGTAATAAATAGAGAGAAAGAGATGGGGTTAAGAGAGAGAGACGAAGAATAGATTTTTGTTAAATTATTTAATTTTTAATTAAAAAGAAAATCTAACAAGTGAAATCTGAAGGCATGCAACTCCACACTTATATAATTTTCAGTGCCAGAGAGGTTATTTGGCCATAATTTAGATTTGCCACATTGTTAAAGAAATTACTTACACTGGAATGGACAATCCCTAACTTTATCTGGCAAGTTTAGTGGATATCACATAAATAATGCAACAACACAGTTTTCCTTGTGTTTCAATATCAAATGTCTTGGTGAGTTATTGAAACTTCTGGAGGAGCAGGGCAACTCAGATAGTGATTACTTCATTCTGTGTTTAACTGCATGTGTATGATGACTGGAAGTTGTTGTCTAATTTACTCTTCAAATAGTGGTACTGATAGCTTTACTGTTATTTTTACTGCAAAATCTAGGCCATTGTGATAATTAGAATTATAAATTGTTGGAGTAAACTGCAGTCTGTCTCATTGCTAAAGTATTGCTATGTAACATGGTTGAAAAAGAAATAAGCTAAGAACCTGAAGGGTGAACTTTTATTTTCCTTTAAAGGATTGATTTCACATTGACCGATGATGAAGAAAATTACCAATTCGTCTTAGATCTTGCTGTTTACAGGTTAGCTTTGAAACATAATACAACAATTGAATAAGCAATGTCAGAATCTAATCACCTGAAATGAAATTTGTGGTATTTCAGAATGTACAATTTTGAGGTGCAAGATGATATTTTCTAATATCAGTTACCTGAAGTTTGAGTGTTAACCAGGTGGTGGAAGTACAGAATGGGATAGGTATCCATCATTTTGGATCACCACCTGTTTAGCACCTAGTCTATTTGCACTGCAAAAAGGTGGAAATGACAACACGAGGTCATGTGCCTTCTTGCCATCATTTTCACCATATTTGCAGTGAATCATATCACATTCATACCCATATAAAACTAGCATTTAGGGTTGCTAGGCACCCTGGTCAGGGCTAGATATCAATATTTGCCATTGTAGTAAATGCCTATTCTTTTATCATTTTCATTGCTTTTTATATTTTTTGGCAATTCTGTTGTCATCTGCTTTTTATGTCCTTTGCTGAAGGCTGCCATTTCACTTATTCCCATATTTTCAGACAGGGTTGAGTGCTCAATGGCCAATTTTCCCATTATTTTTGCTTTTAGAGGAAGAAGTGGAGGGCAAACCAAGGAATGCCAGACTGATGAGGCTGCACTGTTACCTACTTAGTAGTATCATACCAAGATTTATAGGTACAGGTATATCTACCTGCAATTGAATGAAGGGCAAAGAAAATATGAGCTACACCTAAATGCACCAAAGGCACTATCCTGCCACTGTCCTTTAACATCCATACTTTAGGGTTATTGTCGGTTTCCACAGGTGCATCTGTAACATTTGCCAAATAAAGATGTATAGATGCCTTAAGCTAGACACAGATTATTTGGAGGGTAATTTTCAATTTCACACTCACTATTTTACTTAGTTACATGTGCAAGAAATGTATCACAACTAAAAGCACACCAATGCAAATTCAGGGTTTACATATGTTGATGGCAATGCACTCTGCTTAGCTCAGCTCAGCTCATTGTCTATACAGTGTACTAGGAAAAATTCTAGAAGTTATAAATAAGACAAGGTTAATGTGTCACATGCTTTGACAGCATGCTTGGATCATTGGGTCACAGGTGTAATTGAAGTATATCACAAAGTTATTCACTGAACTTTGGAAGAACAATGATACAAATATTAAGAGGTTAGTGCTCTCCTCTAGAAAGTGTTCTGTTTTACTTGTGCGTGAGAAGTATTTATCTTTATTCCTTCCAAAACTAATATAGTGCATAGCACTCAACAAGATAGCCACCAGGGGAATCCTCTTCTGTGGACAATGTTACAACAGTGGGATTCAATATTTTAGTGCAAATGCTGATCTAGTTTTCAAAATTAACTCCCAGGCATATGGACACATCTCTACTTGATATCGACGTTCAGCCAACGTATGTTCGTGTAATGGTTAAAAGAAAGGTCAGTATTGGATAAAAGTATAGACTTAAGTTGGAACATCTTCCTGTGCCGATAAGGACTGCATGTGAGTAGACAAGATGGCTGGCATGTATGTAAGGGTGAAGTGCTGCAATGTGATGGGCACCTGAACCTGCATCTTTGGCGGGGTGGGGGGAAGCTGGTATGTTCAACCTCAACAAGGAACAGTATGTCAAACATCTCTACTTCATTAAGGAAACACCTGCTGAAATATGCCACCTGCTACAGCACAACTGCAGCCTTAGAGCATGCCTGATACTTTCTGGCATGTAGAGGGGGGAACTAATGAAAGCAGTATTGTCCTTACAGTAGAAAAGGAGTCACAATGCACAGGAGCGAGGACAACCGGGTGGTGGTGTCCCTAATCTGTTGTTATTAAGTCAGGCAGAGGAGCAGATCCTTGAGATGGGTTGTGAACCTGGATCCTGGTCCACTGTTTGCGGGAGACGCAAGAGTTTCAGAGGAGGGTAAGAGTCCAGCGGTCAAAGAAGATATTGGGGAGGGCATGAGAGATGTAGGGCAGCGGTTGCGAGACTGACAGGTGCAATCCACTAATCCCCGTTGCTCTTCCATTCAGAAATCTTCGGTCAACTAGATGCCCATTCTGAGAAGCTACCAGAAATGCATGCACTCTGAGTTCTTAATGCTGCTCGAGATTTACATATGATTTCCCTTCCTCAGATGGAACATCCTCTGGCCCACAGAAGGACCCCCCATTGACACCAGAGGATGACCTGCAGCCAGATGCACCCATGTCATATCCTCCCTCTGTATCATGCACCAGTGCAGATACAGTTATGTTGGTGGGCATGAGCATTCCAGTAGTGCACACTGTGGAAGGCATGTCACACTCACCTGAGGAGCTGGCAGGGGCAGAGAACCCCCAGGGCTCCGCCATTCGGAGGATGGCTGGAGACCAGGATGATGCTGAGCCTGACCCATGATAGAAACATAGAAAATAGGAGCAGGAGTAGGTTATTCAGCCCTTTGAACCTGCTCCTCCATTTAACATGATCATGGCTGATCCTCTATCTCAACACCATACTCCCACTCTCTCCCCATACTCCTTGGTGCCTTTAGTGCCTAGAAATCTATTTCCTTCTTAAATACATTCAGTGACTTGGCCTCTACAGTCAACTGTGGTAGAGAATTCCACAGTTCCTCTGAGTGAAGAAATTTCTCTGCATCTCAGCCCTGAATGGCCTAGCCCATATCCTGAGACTGTGACCCCTTGTTCTAGACCCCATAGTCAGGGGAAACATCCCCCCGACATTCAGTCTATCCCACTCTCAGAATTCTATACATTTCAATGAGATTGCCTCTCAGCTCTCCTCAGTAGGTATCCTTGAGTGTCTTGAGCAGTGTCAACAACCACCTTTTTAGCTGATAGTCTTTGCTCCCCCAGTGGCCAGCCATCCAATCGTGCTGGTGCAATGAAGAGCCTTGATACCTGGGCGTGACATAGGATGTAGGCATCTTGGTAGCTTCTAGGATACTTGGCGCAAACCTGCAGTATCTTATGCTTGTGGCCACATACAGTCTGCACGTTCAGAGAGTCTTATGGCATCAGGTCAAATATGGGCAAGGAAACTTCCAGTTAATTACCACATACCGCCCTCCCTCAGCTGATGAATCAGTGCTCCTCCATGTTGAACACCACTTGGAGGAAGCACTGCGGGTGGCAAGGACACAGAATGTACTCTGGGTGGGGGACTTCAATTTCCATCACCAAGAGTGTCTTGGTAGCATGACTACTGACCGAGCTGGCCAAGTCCTAAAGGACATAGCTGCTAGCTGGGTCTGCGGCAGGTGGTGAGGGAACCAACAAGAGGGAACAACATACTTGACCTCACCTCACCAACCTGCCTGCCGCAGATGCATCTGTCCATAACATTATTGCTAGGAGTGACCACTGCACAGTATTTGTGGAGATGAAGTTCCGTCTTCACATTGAGGATACCCTCCATCGTGTTGTGTGGCACTACCACCGTACTAAATGGGATAGATTTCGAACAGATCTAGCAACTCAATACTGGGCATCCATGAGGCACTGTGGGTCATCAGCAACAGCAGAATTGTACTCGAACACAATATGTAACCTCATGGCCTGGCATATCCCTCACTGTACCATTACCATGAAGCCAGGGGATCAACCCTGATCCAATGAAGAGTGCAGGGGGGCATACCAGGAGCATCACCAGGAATACCTAAAAATGAGGTGTCAACCTGGCGAAGCCACAACACTGGACTACTTGCATGCCAAACAGCACATGCAGCAATTGATAGACAGCTAAGTGATCCCAACGGATTAGATCTAAGGTCTGCAGTCCGACCCCATCCTAGTAGTGAATGGCGGTGGACAGTTAAACAACTTAATGGAGGAGGAGGCTCCACAAATATTCCCATCCTCAGTGATGAGGGAGACCAGCACATCAGTGCCAAAGATAAGGCTGAAGCATTTGCTACAATCTTGAGTCAGAAGTGCTGAGTGGATGATCCATCTCGGCCTCCTCCAGAGGTCCCCAGCATCACAGGTGCCAGTCTTCAGCCAAATCGATTCAATCTATGTGACATTAAGAAACGGCTGAAGGCTGGATACTGCAAAGGCTATGGGCCCTGACAATATTCTAGCAATAGTACTGAAGCCTTGTGCTCCAGAATTTGCCACGCCCCTAGCCAAGCTGTTCCAGTAGAGGTAAAACACTGGCATCTACTCGGCCATTTTGCCCAGGAAAATTGCCCAGGTATGTCCTGTACGCAAAAAACAGGACAAATCCTACCCGGCCAATTACTGCCCCATCAATCTATTCTCGATCATGAGTAAAGTATTTGGAAGTGGTCATCAACAGTGCTATCAAACAGCACTTGCTTATCAATAACCTGCTCACTGACACCCACTTTGGGTCCCAGTAGGGCCACTCAGCTCCTGACCTTATTACAGCCTTGGTTCAAACATGGACAAAAGAGCTGAACTCCCGAGGTGAGGTGAGAGTGACTCCCATGACATCAAGGCTATATTTGACTGAGTGTAGCATCAAGGAGCCCTAGCAAAATTGAATTCAATGGCAATCAGGAGGAAAACCCTCCACTGGTTAGGGTCATACCTACCACAAAGGAAGATGAGTGTGGTTGTTGGAGGTCAGTCATCTCAGCTGCAGGATATCACTGCAGGAGTTCCTCAGGGTAGTGTCCTAGGTCCAACCATCTTCAGCGGCTTCATCAATGACCTGCCTTCCATCATAAGGTCAGAAGTGGGGATGTCCGCTGATGATTGCACAACGTTCAGCACCATTTGCAACTCCTCAGTTAATGAAGCAGTCCATCTCCAAATGCAGCAAGACCTGGACAATATCCAGGCTTGGGCTGACAAGTGGCAATGACCATCTCCAACAAGAGAGAATCCAACCGTCGCCCCTTGACGTTCAATGGGTCCCTGAATTCTTGGAGGTCCTCTTATTACAGCGAAACTTCTGGCTTGCTCTGCCTGGCTGGCCTTGCCTGTCTTGAGCTGAATTAAGATATTCACCCTTCCGAACAGTGCATCTGCAACCAACTTGATGCAGCTGTCCGCAGCACATTGCAACCCTCTGCAGAGATATACCACTGACTCTTGGAACAATCCTGAGGCACAAAAGTTCAGAGCTTCTGTCACCTTCAGAGCCAGTGGCATTGGGTGGGTCATCTACACAGTTTGAGGCTATCTTGGGGCTGATTGTGTCACAAATATAGGTGACTGTTTCTTTGGAGAGGCGGAGCCTTCTTCGGCTCAGAGCCTCTGTCATGGCCAGGTAGCTGGATTGCTGCCTGTATACTCTACCAGCTGTGTATTGGTGCCTTCTCCTGACCTTTCTCCCTTGCAAAGCTTGCTGGCTGAGCCTTTGGTCCTGAGGGCATACTCTAGGGTGGTGTCTGCGGGCAACTGGCCTGCTCTCCCTTCTTGCTCTCTCCTCCTCTTCTGAGGAGGTCTCTCCAGCTGAGTACACAATCAAACCTAATGCTTACACAGGTTTCAGTAAAGATGGGGCCTGTCTGCAGAAAATTGCTACAAAGATTTAATCCTCCTAGAATTACCCAAATAAACAAAAATATTCCAAAAACGACATATAATTCACACCCTCCCAGCTCACTTCAATACTCTTAATTCTTCACCTCTCCAAAATCGTCTGGGCCTTTTATCTCATCCTGGGTCTAGAATTATTGAAAACTGTGAAGGCCGCCTGGCTGATTGGCCTGTGCGCCAAGCATAAAAGCGCATGGGCCACTCAAAATCATGATGAATTGGTGTTTAATGGCCTTAATTGTCCTTTTAGTTGCCAGCGTGTGCTTTCGATTTCCACTCATGCCTGCCAACCGAAAAATTGTGAGACAGTGTGATGATGCTGGGAAGCCCTCCCAATATCATCATGCCCCATTTCACGATGAGAGCACAACTCTTGCCACCAAATATGCAATGATCAGCTGAGGAGGAGGAAGAGACACTGGAACCAGCGTTTCCCCTTTCTGGCTGCAATTGACTCATTCAACTTCAGTGCCAGTGAATGCAACCCCAATTCCTAATTTATCAATAGTCCCATCCTTACCTTCCCTCTGATACTGACTATCACTGTATCTTCTTGGCCCCAAAACTAAAATAAAAGCCACCACAAGATAAGTATGCCAAACTAAATTTATAAATCAAACCATCCAATATTTGATAAAAAAAAGTCAGCTAATCACCCTTGTGCATTCCCTAAGTACCTGCCCTCATGCTCCTGTGCAGTGCAACCCTATTGCTGCAGCATGGCTGGTGGAGGGTTGCTGACATCCAGTTACGGGGGCAGCAAATGACCTTGCGCAAAGCTCTCAGGCTGGCTTGTTTCAGACTGCACCGTCTCCACATGGGCGGCAGCAGTCTGGACTGGCTGGCCGACAAGCAACAGCAAGGACACTACTAGAGTGGCAGTTGTAGGAGGATGAATGCTGTCCATAAGACCATAAGACGTAGGAGCAGGAGTAGTCCATTCACGTCATTGAGTCTGCTCCGCCATTCAATGAGATCATGGCTGATCTGATAATCGTTAACTCCACTTTCCTGCCTTTTCCCCATAACCCTTGATCCCTGACCAGACATGTCAAACAATAACAGCCCATTGAGGGAGCAAGGCTGTAGATGAGATCTAACAAAGCAGCAAGTATTGTAAGGATGACCAACAGCAGTGAGTCAAACATTTATTGAGCGGCACCATAGAAGCCAGTGTCCTGCCAAGGTGGCATGCAGAAGAAGAAAATGTCTAAAAGAAATTTGTTTCTTTTCAGTATTTAAATTCTGATTTTTTAAATGGAAAAATGGCTGGACTGATAAATTGGCTGCTGCTCACCACAAGATGATAGTTCTGGAAGTTTCTGAGTAGCTTAAAAATGGACGAAGGCTAACACATCAAACCCCTGGAATGTAACACTCTTTGCGTTGCATAAATATTCCAGCCAAGCCATCACAAAGGATAGTAGACAAGATGTCAGCACCAGCAAGCTATGGACAAATGCAGAGCTATTTGTGACTTCTTCTCCAACACTGTGTTAATGGTTCTACAGTTACCTGTTCAAAACACAATGGGTTTTAATAAGGGGCCCTGTTAGCTGAATAGCTCAACCTGAAATCACCCTGTCACATGACTGAGACTTGAGCTGTTTGAATTGCTTTAATTATACAACTTTTTCATTTTATTGCCTGTCGCTGTTTAACCTCAGAAGAGAACCAGGACTCCAGGCCAGCAGCCTGTCTCAGTCTACCAGTTACCACCTAACAGGTAGCAGCAGAAAGAGCTCTGTCCAGGTAGAATGCCTGGCTCTTATCTACACTGTTTTTCTAGTGAAACATCTGAATTGCCGTATCAGTGCCTACTACTAGACTAACTCACCTCTACGTGCTTCTCCCATCATAGAAGTCATCTTTTCTAGAAAAACGGATCAGTCTGCAACAGCTTCAGCCTGCTAACTTCTCTGAAGGAACACACCATTGGACTTTTGATTCTGGACTCTGGACTCATGTGAAACCATAATTCTTATTTTTGCCTGTGGTCATGGCCCTGAATCCCTTTCTTTCCCTTATCCCTCTTTTATTCTTTGTATGCAAAGGGGGGATGTTGCCAACCTACTTCCTGTGTTTTTGAGTGTGTGTAAAATAAACTAATCCTCTGATTTTACCCTATCTCAAGTTTGCTGTGGGGTTATTAATAGAATATTGGATCACTCCAAAACTGAAGGGTTGGGGGAAAATACACCACCACTTATAAAGGGGGAAATCAAAAAAAACACCTTTCTGTTTACAGATGGGTAGTAAGTGTTTTAAATTAAATCCCCTCCTGTCACACAAGCCTTCACTTGTACAAAACCTAAACATTGGTGAACCCCCAAGTGCACCTGTGTGCTCTTCTTAACTCTCTTACGTGTGCTCCTACATGCACATGTGCCTACAGGTGCTCCCCTGTGTCTGTAGCTGGTGGTTTGGGATGACCTTGGCAGTTGTTCTCTGGCTGCCTGAGGTCTGGAGGGCATCAGCAAGCTAAGGGGCTTCTTACACAAATGCAGGACACTCCTCCGTTGCCAAAGCCACTGGAGGTGCAGGTGTCACTGGCAGAGAGGCTGAGGAGCCACTGTCAGATGAATTGGTCTGATAAGAGCCCCAACAAGCAGAAGGCAGCCACTTCCCCCCCTTTGCATGGCACACTTGTACCTCCCTGCTGACCTGAGAAGCATCTGATGTTGACTCCAGCCACCTTGTCCCCACCTTGATCTCGCTTTGCCACTGCTGCATGGAGCTTATGAATGAGGCAATGATATACAGGTCAGAATACATCTCCTGCATCCATTGAGTGGTCTGCTGGAGCTCCTCTCTCCATGGAGGAAGCCAAGTGTGCACACATTAGAGAGGGACAGCAATCACGGCCAGGTTAGACTCCTCCATCATCTGCAAATGGGTGCACATAGCTTCTGGAAACTTCATCAGATTTTCCCTCACCTCTCACTGCAGCAGGTGCTAGGTTGTTGACAGCTCCAGAGGCATGTCATCAACCAGGGCTCAGCATTGGTCTTGCCTCCCCACTGTCCTTTGACTGTCAGTGGCCTCGGCTGTTAAAGCCATTGTCAGCTGCTTGGGTGCGACTGTGATGTACTCAGCAGCTTGCAACCCTGAATCTAATTGCGAATGCATACCTACTGGTGTGAGAGTATCTGTACTAATGGAGGGTGCAGGGGAATGATCTGGTGCAGCACCCTTTGAGGATTCCTTCTCTTTGTCTCTCTCTCTCTCTTCCCCAGAGTTGGTTGGATGGCGCCCAGTCTCTCGAAGTCCTTGTCCAATGGGAAGACCTTGACCTGCATAAGAGAATACAAACATTGAAGGGTTAAAGGCTTTCGATTTCCTCATTTCAACTATGCCTGATATGAAACTCCATATATCTAATAGTGGACAAATGAGCATTATGACATGTATGGGCCAGATGCACCCTTGTACTCCTGCACTTTGATGACAATCCTGTTTTGCCATCAGCAATCGTGTGACTATACTAAGACCCAGCCAGTTCCAAAGCTGCCACCTCTATCAGGATTAGGATATGCAGGTCCAGAACCCTTCCACTGGTCTTAGCCCATTCATTATTGTGTGTCCATTTCTCCTGCAAGCACAGTGAGGAACATGTTAATTTCTCCACAAAGACGAGCATAATGCCTATGCTGGTGGCAGCCCATTGGTCCATTATGGGGGCACACGAGTGCCTCCTCCATACCACCACTCTTGAGAGACCTTGTCAGTGTCACCAATGACAGACCAGCGTGTTTCACCGGGATGCAGCCATGCCTCTGGAGGGATATACAGCTTTCTGACCCCCCTCGCCACTGAATGGGCAGTCACTCCCTCCCTACCAAGCGCATTCTCTTGCATTGTCCACATGTAAGCCTCAGATGAAAGTTTGGAGGGTGACCCCCACAATTCTCTGCAATTTCCATCAAGACTTGCTTGGTGAGATGGGCCAGTTTCTTCTTCCTATCCTTTGGGAAGTGGGTGACCTGTCTTGCCCTTGCAGCCTATAGAAGAACCTGCAGGGAGGCAATCGCTAAACTGCGGGGCCACCTGGCATCTTCCTCTGCCATGGTCACTGCAAGCTCCAGTTCAGCCCTGATGCAGGCTGCTGTTAGGCAGGAAGAAGGGTCTTGAAGCTAGACAGGCAGCAAGAGGGCTTCATACCAGCCAGGGCAGCACTCTTTCAAACCAGGCAGCAGTAAATGCAGGGCTTGGCAGCCTTTTAAATATGGTGTCATCATCTGCTGTGGAGTCAGTCACTGCTGCCATTAGTGCTTCATTTCCTGCCTCTTTAATTGGACTTGCCCTTCGCCACTCCTGAGTTAATTGGCTGGCCACCATGTGATTGCCGTTTGCCAGCCACTGGACGCCAGAGTGGAAGCAGCACTTGCTTCTGTTATTGACAGGGTCTGCAGCTTTGCAATAAAATTCAGCACAAGGTGCATTGTAGTGAGGGGAGGGTTGGGAAGCAAGAAGTACATTTTATACCATCTGAAGCTTGTAAATTTGAAAAGATTATGAGATGAGGGGGCAATGGGATGTGAAAAGAAGGATTAGACATGAGCACAAGGGATTAAGGATGTGCATTCATTGTCCCCTGCCGGTTAGGTGCTTCTGCATCACCTTATGCAACACCTTGTCCTACAAGAGAAAGGGAAGTCTGTTGATTAATATGATGCAATCTCTTTGGGTATTTTGTTGGCATGGTTGAATAATTGACAATGTTCAAGGTGTGAGATGTGAAGTGAAGCTATGAATGTAAGATGTGATTGATAGAGATTGTTGGTAGGTAAATGAGGGGATGTGTTGAGTTGAGCATTTTCTGAGTTTAGTGATTCAGTTGGTAGGGTATGGCCTTTGAAAATGATTCACCTTGACCAATTACCTGAGGTCATTAAACTTTTTACGGAGCTGCACCCAGGTCCTTAAGGTTGCACTGTTCACATTGACCTCTGTGTCCCACTATTAGCCACTGGGCAAAACTAAGTTTTTTTTCATTTGTTCTTGGGATGTGGATGCATTGACAAGACCAGTATTTAACCATGAAACCATTATCGATTGCCGTAAAAGCCCATCTGATTCACTAATGTTCTTTAGGGAAGGAAATCTGCTGTCTTTACCTGGCCTGGCCTACATGTGACTCCAGATCCACAATAATGTGGTTAACTCTTAAATTCCCTCTGAAAAAGGGCAATTAGGGATGGGCAATAAATTCTGAGCTAGCCAGTGATGCCCACATCCCGTGAAAGAATAAAAGAAAATATTGCCCATCCCTAATTGCCCTTGAGAAGTAATGGTGAGCCACCACCTTGGACCATTGCAGTTCATGTTGTGTAGGTATACCCACAGTGCTGTTAGGGAGGGAGTTTCTAGATTTTAACCCAACAACATGGAAGGAATGGTGATATCGTTCAAGTCAGGATGGTGTGGAGTGCACTCAACCATCACATTCCTGACTGGTGCCTTGTAGATGGTGAACAGGCTTTGTCATATCAGGAGACGAGTTACCTCTTGCAGAATTCTCAGCTTCTGACCAGCTCTTCAATTTTATTTGGGCTCCTTGATGCCGTACTGGATCCAATGCAGCCTTGATGACAAGGGCAGCCACTCTCACCTCACCTCTGGACTTTAGCACTTTTGTCCATGTTTGCACCAAGGCTGTAATGAGTCTGGAGCTGAGTGGTCCTGGCAGAACCTGAACTGAGCATTGGCAAGCAGGTTATTGGTGAATACGTGCCACTTGGTGGCACAGTTGATAACTGCTATGTGAAGATGGATTTTTAAAAAAAATAATTTTGGGAATATGGTGGTACTCTGTAAAGAAGGCTGTGTGTGTGTGTGTCCATGATTAATTCAACGGGGGAAAGGTTAGTAAAGCCAGCTTGTCTGTGAGAATTGAGAGATAAAAGGGTAAACACACTAGATACATGTATTTGTAATGAAAGGCTATGGTGAAGTTGGAATTACAAGTAAATAGGTTGCGTTTTAAAATTTGCTTTATGAGATAAGTAGGGATTTGACTTTTTAGCTGTTAAATTTCAAAGAGGAGTTTGGAAGTGTCAAGGGACTTTTACAACTTACAAAGCTTTCATAAGTAAGCAAGGAAGCTTATTACATTTTATTTGACCAGAAAATGGAGGCAATAGGAAAACATGAAAGAAATTTATTTATTTTTGGAAAAGTTGAGATCAAAGAGGTGTTTGAGAACAATGGAATCTAAGATGAAAGGGGGGAAAGATAGTTAAGGAAAGATGTTTAGTTGAGTTGTGTGGCTGTGTGGGGGAGATGTCCTGAGACCAGATCTGTGGTGGGAGAAGGTGTGAAAGTTGTGAATTTGAAGCAGCCATCGAGTTTTCAAGCCAGAGAAGTCTTTGTTTACAGAAAACAGTCTGTTCCTGAACCTTTCTTTTGGATTTCTATAGCAGAGTGGAAGAGAATGAGAAGTCGCTTAGAATACCTTTACCAAAGTGACAGCAGTTTTTGACCTGGGTAATATCACTGGATTTTTATGGTTAAAAATCCATAAAGGAGCTGTTGCCAAGTAGGTTTTTTTTGGGGGGGTGGGGGGGGGATTTTTTTTTAGGACTGTTTTAACCATGTAGCTTTAATCTTGTGAGCTTAAGTTTCTTTCCTCCTTGTTAAATCTTTTAATTTTAAAATCCTAAAAGTGTAACTGGGACTCTATGCTTCTGGGATCAATAGTTTTTCCCTCATTTTCAAATTTCAAAAAAAAAGTTATGATCAGTTAGACAAGCTTCCCTCTGTGATTTGGCTTACTCAGCAAATAACATCAGCTGTGGTTGTAACAGCTATCATTTTGCTGATGATTGAGAGTAGACGATGGGGCAATAATTGACCAGATTGGATTTGTCCTGTTGTATGTCCTGGACAAGACATACCTTGACAATTTTCCCACTTTTAGGTGGTTGTCAGTGTTGCAGCTGTGCTGGAACAGGTTGGCTAAGGGTACAGGCTAATTCTGGTGCATTTCTTTAGCACCACAAGCCTAAATGTTGTCAGGGCCCATAGCCTTTACTTAACCCCACGCTCAGGTGTTTCTTAATTTCACATTGAATAAATCAATTTGGTTGAAGACTGACATCTATGATGGTGGGGACCTCAGGAGGAGACTGAGATGAACCATCCACTCGTCATTTCTCGCTGAAAATGATTGCAGATGCTTCAGCCTTGTCTTTTACGTGGACGTGCTGGGCTCTCCCATCATTGAGGATGGGAATGGTTATGGAACCTCTTCTTCCTGTTAGTTGTTTAATTGTCCATTACCATTCACGATTTGATGTGACAGGACTGCAAAACTTTGATCTGACCTGCTAATTTTGGGATCACTTAGCTCTGTCTATCGCACGTTGCTTCCACTGTTTAACATGCATGCAGTCCTGTTTTATGAGTTCACCAGGATGGTACTTCATTTTTAGGTATGCCTGGTGCTGCTCCTAGCATGTGCTGCTACTCTCCTCATTGAACCAGGGTTGGTACCCTTGCTTGATGGTAATGGTAGTGAGAGGAATATACTAGGCCATGAGGTTACAGATTGTGGTTGAATACAATTTTGCTGCTGTCCACAGTGCTTCATGGATGCCTAGTTTTGAACTGTTAGATGTGTTCTGAATCAATCCTATTTAGCACAGTGGTAATGCCGCACAACACAATGGAGAGTGGCTTCAGCGTGAAAATGGAACTTCATCTCCACCAGGACCCTGCAGTGGTCACTCCTATCAATGCTGTCAAGGGCAGATGCATCTCCAACAGGTGGATTTGTGGGAATGAGGTCAAGTTGGCTATTCTCTTTTATTGTGTTCTCAGCTGCAGGTTCAAACTGGCAGATATTTATTTTTTATTTTTTTAATTTATTCATGGAATGAACATCGCTGGCAAGGCCAGCATTTATTGTCCATTCTTAACTGCCCTTGAGATATGGCGTTCAGTACTCAACCAGCTCTGTCAGTAATGGTGCTAATAAACCACCCATGCTGCTGGACATTGAAGTCCCAGACCCAGAGTACGTACTGTGCTCTTGCTACCATCATGCTTCTTCCAAGCAGCACTCAACATGGAGGAGTACTGATTCATCAGATAAGGGAGGGTGGTAGCGGTAATTAGCAGAACGTTTTTTTTCCCCATGTCTGATCTGATGCCATGAGACTTCATGGGGTCCAGAGTCAATAGGACTCCAGGGTCACTCCCTCTGCTGCTACCTCTGATGGGCCTGTACTGCCGGAGGAACAGGACATACCCAGGGATGGTGAAGGAAGAGTCTAGAACTTTGGCTGTAAGATATAATTTTGTATGTATGACTATGTCAGGCTGTTGCTTGACTAATCTGTGGGACAGCTCTCCTAATTTTGGCACAAGCCCCTTGATGTTTGTGAGGAGAACTTTGCAGGTCAGTTGGGCAACATGCGACATTGTTATATCTGGTGCTTAAGTCAGTACTGGTTTGTCTAGTTTTACTTGACTTTTCTGCAGTGGTTTAATACAAGTAAGTGGCTTACTAAGCCACTTTTTAAAAATTTGTTCATGGGATGTGGTTAGGCCAGCATTTATTGCCAATCCCTAATTGCCCTTGAGAAGGTGGTGGTGTGCTGACTTTTTGAACCACTGCAGTCCGCCTCAGAGGGCAGTTAAGAGTTAACCACATTGCTGTGGGCCTGGAGTCACATGTTGGCAGACCAGGGAAGGATATGAGTGAATGTGGGACCACATGGATTTTTATGACAATCTGGTAGTTCCATGATTATCGTTATTGAGATAGGCTTTTTTATTCCAGATTTATTTCAATTAATCAAATTTTAAATGTCCCCAGCTGCCGTGGTGGGATTTGGTTACCTGTTTCCGGAACATTAGTTTGGGCCTTTGTAGGCCAATAACATTACCACTGTGCTAACCTTTGGTATGCAAGATTCTTCTTGTATCAAATTACATAATAGTGTCCTTCATCTCTGTGACAAAAATGAAGTCCGCTTTCCTTCAAAGCAAAAGTGTACCATACTCATTTAACTGCTTTGTTCATGAACAAGTCATACATTGTAAAATGAGGCAACTTAATTTGTAATTTATTTTAGTAAAAATAATGACAGTAAGTAAACAGTAATAATTTTACTGGTGTGACATTGTTTTGTCATTGATTTTAGGTATTTCAGCTGGTGCTTCCAGAAGAAGTAAAACCTGACAGCAGCTCTGCTAAGAGATCCCAAACCACAGGACATTTGCTTGTCACAATGCCGAAGGTGCAGAGTCGTAGCAAGTCCAATGGCTTTTATCTCTAAATGCTTCACTTTTATGTCAACTTTAAATGACTTAATTGTGTTGGGTTGAAAACATGAGCTGGCAAATTGGTCTCATTTTGGAATGTTTATCTGGGGAGTAACAAAACTAAGCCTGCAGCAGCACAACATCTGGTATTGGATGGACAGAAATTAGCTCTAATTAAATATTGGGAAAGCCAAAGTCAACTGTCTTCAGTGCCTATTACAAACTCTGTTCACTAGCTACTGACTCCATCCCTCTCCCTGTCTAAGGCTGAGTGAGACTGCTCGAAACCTTGGTCTCATATTTGACCCGAGATGAGCTTCCCACCAGATATCTGCACAATCACTGAGGCTGCCTATTTTCACTTCTGTAACATTGAATGTCTCAGTTCATCTGTGGCTAAACACTCATTTATGCACCCCACCCCCCCCCCCCCCCCCCCCCCCCTCCCCACCCCACACACACCTTAAACCAGCTTATATTTCACCCCTTCCTTGGATTCACCTAGTTCTGTTGAATGGTCATGAGGACTCGAAACGTCAACTCTGTTCTTCTCCGCCAATGCTGCCAGACCTGCTGAGTTTTTCTAGGTAATTCTGTTTTTGTTTTACTCACTTATGCCTTTGTTTTCTCTATTCCAATGCACACCTGGCCAGCCTCCAACATTCTACCTTCTGTAAACTTGAGGTCATCCAAAAATCTGCTGCCAGTGTCTTTACTTGAGCAAGGTACCATTCACCCATTAGCCCTATGCTTACTAACCTGCATTGGCTCCTGGTTAAGCAATGCCTCAATTTTAAAATTCTCATCCTTGTCTTCAAACCCCTTCATGGTCCTACCCCTTCCTTTCTCTGTAATCTCCTCCAGTCCCACAGCCCTCAGAGTTCTGTGCGCCTCTAATTCTGGATTCCTGAACATCCCCAATTTTAATTGCTCCACCACTGGTCGCTGTGCCTTCAGCTGCCAAGACCCTAAGCTCTGGGATTCTCTCTCTAAATTTCTCCTCCTCTCTACTCCTCCTTTATAATGCTCAAAACCTATCCTTTTGACTAAATTTTTGACTAACTGCCTTAATATCTTGCTTTATAACACTCATGTGAAACACCTTTGATTGGTTTGTTACTTTAATAGTGCAATATAACTGCAAGTTGTTGTTGTCCCCATTGCTGAGAAGAACTTGTTATTCCTGTTAACATTTCTGCTAATATGTAAATATGACAGCGAATCCCCTAATACCACTTTCTACCCTTTCCTCTGAAAAATGTGAATAGTCAAAAATAATTAGTTCCTACATTGCTGCAGCAGGCTCATATGCAGAATCATTTTTAATGGGGCATATCAAGCACTAATGAAGATGTATTAAAACTTTTCCTAGCAACAGGTTGACCTCAGCTTAGTGGCAACAGTAATTGCACCCAGGCTGTGTGACATAGGTTTGGCATCAATGCTAGTGTTTTCTCGGTAGCTAGTGGTTAAACAGCAGCGAATGAACCATAGAATCCCTTTACGGCCCTGCGCTTTCCTTTCTTTGTAATCTTCTCCAGCCCCACAGCCCTCACAGTTCTGTGCTCCTCTCATTCAGCCTTCCTGACTGGTAAAGATGGAGGAGGCAGTCAGTAAAACTACGAAATCAAGGGGATAAGATTACACTACATCCCTGCCCTCTGGAACTCCCTCCCGAATCTCTCAGCCCTGCAACCCTTTGCTTCCAGAAGCCTTCTAAAGATCTTTCTTTCCTCCTAGCCATTTCACTTTCTGCCCAGTGCTCCATTTTCTCTCATTTCATAATGCCTTTTTGAAGTCTTTCTGCATGTGAGGAAACTATAGAAATGTCAATTCTTACTGCTTTAAAATTGCAATATTGTGTTAGTTAGACTTGTTAAAATCAGTGATCTTGAACATAGTTCTAAGAAAAAGTACATAATGTGGATGAAATTGGGTACAGGTGGGAACACAAAATGGGCAGAATCTCTTTTGCCTCTTATAATAGGACATGCCCCATGTTCAGCTCTGTTGAAGTGAATGGAATTGAATACAGTAAGTTCTCGATGAGTCAAATCCCAGGGGAGCCACATTCAAATTTGGGTTAAGCAGAACTTCATGATAACCAAGGAGGCCCAATTTGCCACATGAATGCGCTTTATGTGACTCAATATGCCTACAAATACAATCTATACTACTGTTTTTGAAATGCTACACATCAAGTCATTCTAACACTCATTACTTTCTGTTTTCAGATTCAAATGCTGAATAAAAAACATATAGTAAAAAAACTTTATTCCATTTGTTCACAATTTACCATTGTTTCCAAAGGTTGGCCTTGAAAAAGGCTGGGGGTTGGCCTTGAAAAAGCCCAAGATTTAGCATGGGAAAAACTCTGTAATCCTTTTCTGCTTAGCATGTTGTTTTCAGACGTGCACTATACAGTCTGCCCTGTTTGCCAATATAGTCAAACATGTTTTTGCTGCATTGTGAAATCCTGGAGCATCTCTATAGCCTTCGCGGCATGTTGTGTCTTGTCTTGAATGGTCCAGCTATCTGTCACTGCAGGTGAGCTCCACAGGTGCCAGCTTCTTTGCTATGGTGACATGCCTTTCCTGCGCAATTGGGCTGGAGATCGGCTGCCTCATTAGCAGAGCTTCTTCAACGTTGGGATAGGCAGCCGTTGTCATCCTCTTCCTTGCTGAAGTGAATGTCCGTTTATTGAACTGTTCCGAGATGCTCTCTTTAGATTTCAGAATGATGGACAAACTTGATGATGGAATCTCCCACTCTTTAGCAATGCCTGCTTTCCACATATGCTACGGTTTCCCACTTGCTCTATTAATTTCATCTTTTGATTAACAACACTTTTAACTTTCTCATAGATTTCGCCAAACTCACACACTTTGCCCATCGCTTTAAGAGAACTTTAAGCGCTTAGGTCTAACCACTCCACTCTGGTCAACACAGTTACATGGTCCCTGAAGGAACAGATTGGCTTGCTCTCTCTACGGATGCATCTCTTTTGCAAGTGATTTTGGCATTACTTTTCCTGTTGGCACTGAACAAAAGTTCGGCTAACCCAGATCCACGACTTTGGAATTTCGGCTAATCACAGGCATTGTCTATAACAGTTGCTATTATGTCAGCTGGAATGGTTGGTAACTTTGACACTAGTGGAATTTCATGTCACCTGAGTTTGACTCATCGAGATTTCACTGTATTTGGGCAGGTTGTATAACAAGCGACTGATGTGATATCCTACACCTAGATAAAAGCAAAATACTGCAGATGCTGGAAATCTGAAAGACAAAGGGAAAATGCTGAAAAATCTCAACAGGTCTGACAGCATCTGTGGAGAGAAAAACAGGAGTTGAAGTTTCTAGTCTCTATGTCCCTTCTTCACTGAAGAAGGGTCATACGGACTCAAAGCATCAACTCTGTTTTTCTCTCCACAGATGCTGTCAGACCTCCTGAGTTTTTCCAGCATTTTCTGTGATACCTTACACCTGTCCGGTTTCATGCTCAATGTAACTTACTGTAACCAAAGTAATTCTGATTCCCAATCTTATTTTCCCAGCATTATCATTGTCACTTTTTTCCAATATTAATTGTCAGGTTGTCTTTGCTTTCAGTAACATGTAACTTTTATTCTTTGTGTATGTGTAGTAAATATATTTAAGCACTTCCAATTTGAAATATTTCTTTCAGACACAAGAGATGGTGAAGGCAAAGCCTAAAAGCACATCTAGAACTCGATCTGCAACAAGCACAAAGCCGCACCCCCATGTAACAAGGTATTCATTGTATACTAACAAGCAAAATGTTTCCTCTTTTTCAGTAACAACAGCTTGTATTTATATGGTGCCTTGGGCCAACTGTTGGGCAAAAAGGGTAGGGGTGCACAAGAGACTAGAGGCAGAGGAACGGTGAATTCAGGAAGGGTTGGAGAAAGTTACAGAAAGGGAGCGGCGAGCCCATGTAGAATTTCAATGAGAATTTTAAATTTGAGTCTTGAGTGACTTGGACCCAATGGTGAGGACAGGAATGACCTGGATTCAGTATGGGATGGAATACACCATAGTTTTACTTGGGCTAAGGTTTATGCAGGGTAGATGATGTGATGCCAGTCAAAAGACCATTGGAATAATCATGTATGGAGGGGCCAAATGCATAGATATCAGCAGCAGACAGGGCAGGAGTCTTCGATCACAGAGGTTTTTTTTCAGAGGGTGGTGCTAATGGTAGTTTTGGAAAGGAGGGAGAAAGTACACAAAGGGAGGAAACCGTTTCCAATGTCAGCTAGTAGAGATGCCCAGCAAGGAAGCTAGGTGGTCAGCAGTTTAATAGGAAGCAGGTAAAGGGAACAGGGAATGAATCTTATTGATGACATAAACTCAGAGAGGACATGAGGAAAGATGGGAAAGGATATGGGAATATGGTTTAGGATTAGCACAGAGGAAGCCTGGAATGAGGTTAGATGGAGAAAGGCAACTGAATTTGTCATCCCAACCTAAGTGAGAAAGAAGCCCAGGGTTTGAAGAGATTGTTGGCAGTGCTAAAACAGAAGGCAACAGTTATCTTTGCTCTTCATGATGATCCTGGAGTCCTGGAGTAGTTAGTGATTTTGGGAGAGAAAGATAAGGCCCATAGTATTTTGTCATCCAGCCTGTTATGCTAAAATGTACCGGTTGAGTACTAAATGCAGTCAACTTTGCACCCCTTATGCATGAGGGAATGTAGATGGGGACCATCTGGGGATTGGGAGTGTGGATGAACGCAGGGGAAGAGCATGACATTTTTGCTGTAGATAAAGGCATCAAAGCTGTGGAAGTATTGAGGTGAATGAATAGCCAAAGGCTAGGCAACTTGGAATTTGAAATTGCAGTTACAAAAGCTTCTTCAATAGCAAACAACAATCTTAATTCTGTTTGCGCTATTCAAAAATTACAGCAGCCACTGAATGTATGCCAAGCAAATCAGAGATAATTACATTAATTTCTTTTAAAGCAGGTTTGTCCAACCCATGGCCCGGGGGCCTCTTTGTGGTCCCCGGATTGATTAGTCAAAATGCTGGTAAGACGGGTCAGTGAGTTTGAAGATTTCTGCAGGGTATTGCTTCTCCAATCACAGCATTTTCTCTCCCGCATTTGCTGCTGTTAGGCTCACTACAAAGTAACAAACATGGGAGAGAATAGGTGTATTTGGAGGAGCAGCGAACACCGGGTATTGCGAATATGTAAAGATAGCCACACGGAGCATGAGGGCCCTCCGCTCAGAAAGCTTTCCTGTGGTTCTGGCTGCTTTCTTGCAGCTTCCAGAGCTCTTGCCCGGCTCTGACTGCATCCGTCCCAGATCCGGCCGCTTTTTCCCAGCGCTGTCTACTTTCCCCTGACTCCGGCCGCATTCCTTCAGGCTCTCCCCGCAACCCTCCCGCTTTTGGTAGGCACCCAGGTTCAGGTGCTGCTAGGCCTTAGGCCTCGCTCCAGGTCTCTTTCGCTCTCAATGCATCTACCTCTCCACCCCCAGCCGATTTAGTGTGAGGGTGGCTGAGTGTGTGCGAGGGTGGTTGAGTGTGTGCGAGGGTGGTTGAGTGTAGGCGAGGGTGGTTGTGTGTGGGCGAGTGTGTGTGGGCGAGTGTGTGTGGGCGAGTGTGTGTGGGCGAGTGTGTGTGGGCGAGTGTGTGTGGGCGAGTGTGTGTGGGCGAGTGAGTGTGGGCAAGAGAGTGTGGGCAAGAGTGGGTAAGTGTGTGAGTGAGTGTGAGGGTGGGTGAGTGAGGAGTGAGTGTGTGTGAGAGAAAAAGGGGGTGAGAGGGAGGGGAGAGTGTGTGGCTGGCTTACTCCAGGGCTGAGGGTTCTCATTCACCTTCACCCCCACACACCAACAGACACTCTCACCCATTCTCACAAGGAGTGAGGGTGAGTGAGTGAGCACCCCGAGACACACACTCACCCTTTCACACTCTAATGGTCATCTTTACTTATTACTTATTTTAAAAAATTATCAATTTATAATTGTGATTGTTTTTTTTTGCTCAGCAAGTTGTTTATTTTGATACGTCAGCTTTTTTTAAAATTCATGTTTAATGTTATGCCAAATGTTATCTTTCTGAAATTTGCTCATGGGCCTCCTGAGTGTGAGAAAAATTGAAATGTGCCGTCCCCCTCCACTGCCCCCTACAACGCGAAGAGGTTAGACAAGCTTGTTTTGAAGCTTTTCTGCCTCACCACATGGAACAGTTGAAACTATAGTGATATGGAGGAATATGACATTTGATTTTGCAAGAGAGCCAGGCTGAATATAGAAAGTTCAGAGGGAGATGAAAAAGTAAATAAAGGAAACAGAGAGTATGAGAAGAGACCAGCAGCTAAAAAATCCAAGTCTTCTGTGGGCATATAAATGGTAAAAGGATGATAAAAGAAGAGGAGTAGGGCCAGCTTCAACCATAACGGTGGGGAGACATCGGTGGCCTGCATTTCAGTGATACCTCCCTGCAGGTTCTCCTCCAGGCTGCAAGGACAATGATAAAGATCCTCTTTCTGAGGGTCAGGAAGAAAAGACTATCCCACCTGACCAAGCAAGCCTGGATGGAGATTGCAGAGGAGGCCAGCAGCTGTGGGGTCACCCCCCCCACCCCCACAACTCACCCTCCTGAATACGAATGCTTTGTCATAAATGCATTAATGACCTCCTTTGCTCTGCCAAGATGCGTTTTCCATATTGCTTTGAGGCTTACGTGTGACAATGCAAGAGGAGGCACGTTCTGAGGAAGGAATGAGCACTCGGTTGGTGACAAGGGCTTCAGGCAAGAGCAAATCCTGTCAGATGCATCTTGATGAAAAGCAGCCAGCTCTCTCTGACCCCCACAAACCCTCTGGAGAATGGGTGTATGAAGGTAGCATTCCTGAGCCCCCATCATGGACCAAAGGGTTGCCATCAGCATAAGTGTTCTGTTTGTCTTTGTGGGCAGAGGAACAGTGTTCCTCCTTCTGCTTGCATATCAATGAAGGGTGGGGGCCAAGACCAGTGGAATTGGCTGAGTCTCAGGGCAACCACGTGCTTGCGGATGGCGGTGAAGCAAGAGTGTCATCACAAGAGAATGAGTGAACAAGTGCAGGGGGACAAGATTGCACTGGACCCACACAAGGTGCTCATGCATCCACCACTGTTTCTCTCATACAGGTCTCAGTAATCCCAAAGGACATGTACTGGAGAGGAGCCATCCACAATTTTCCTGAGGAGTTGGAGGTTGAGAGGTGTTGCACACAGAACAGTGTTAGTTTTCATACATTCCTGAAGTCACCCAGTTCTACCTCACAGTTGTTGCCAGTGTCCCTTGATTCGATGATGCTGCCCACTCGGGGTTGCAAGTTTATACCATGTATCTTCATGTGCCTGAACAGGCCAATTCTCAACCTGCAGATCTTTGGCACATGGGGCAGGGCATCCCATGAGTTACGAGGAGCCAGAGTGCAGGATTTGCTTCCATTTCATTCCTTCTCTGCCACCGCTCTGTCTCACCATTAAGGTGTTTGGATTCGAAGCATGATGTAGCTTGATGGACAAATTGTCACCATTTTGAAAATTGGTAGCAAGATCCTCCCAGTAATGTCAATGCTGCTGCACTTCAAGGAGAGTTTCAGTGTCTTTGAAACATTTTCTTGGTCCTCCTCGGTCCGCTAGCTATACCACCTCTCTAGACTCCTCCACTGTTGCAAAATTATTAAACTGCTTATCCGACATCCAGTATTGGAAAGACACAAATGCTGCTGTGAAGCACCTTGGGATGTTTTATTACATTAAAATTGCTAGATAAATACAAGTTATGGTTCTTGTGTTCAAAATCATTCATCCACTTTCTGAGAGGAGGAAGTATCATTAAAAAGTAGCTCTGTCATACCTCGCACCCTCCACCAGCATAGATTTTCTCATATTGGTAATTGTGTGCTCTTGATTAGATTCAGGGTCACATGCTGGTGAGCACGTAGCGGAAGTGCACAAGCAGCTGGTGGAGGCTGTGACAACTGAGTCCACTGACAATTGTAGGACTATGGGAGACCAGGCCTATGCTGAGCCTTAGATCGACAACATGGCACTTGATTGGAGGTACAGTGAGAGGTAGGGGAACATCTGGTGGAGCTGCCACAGGCTATGTACACCCATGTGAGCTGATGGAGGAGTCCATCCAGGCCGTGAGTACTGTCATGTCTCAGGTGTGTGTGCGCATGGCTTCCTGCATTGAGGGGTTGGTGACCCTCATGGAGAGCCAACTCCAGCTGACCACTCAGTGGATGTCAGAGGTGCACATAATTCTACATACCATCGCCTTGTCCATGAGCTCTATGCAACAGTGGCAAAACAAGAGGGGGTCCAGGTGCCTGGAGTTTGAACCAGGTCCTTGTCCATCTCAGCTGAGCAGGAAGGTGCTTGTGTGCCATACCTTCTGCATCAGGGGCCATCTCAGGGTGCTCTGAATGTGGACAGTGACTCCTCAGCCCCTCTACCAGAGACCCAATGCCTCCAGTAGCTGCGATGACAGAGCAGGGTCCTCCACCTGTTCAGGAGCCCCTCTGCATGTCAGCACTCTCCAGACCTCAAACAGCCAGAGGACGGTTGCCAAGGTCATGCCATGATATGGGGCAGCTCTATCAGCTGCCTGCTTCCACCTCAGCTGCAAGCACAGGGTGGCACCTCATTGGAGAACTTGTACTTGCATTAAGAAGTGCACCTGGATGCTCTTGGGGTTCATGGATGCTTAGACTTTTTATATGTTAAGGCTTTATTTTGTTGTGCCACTCAGTAAATTTTAGAGTCACTGCTCTTGGTCATTTGCCTGGGATGAAACATTTAAGTTATGAAGAGAAGTTGGATAGACTTGGGTTGTTTTTGTTGGAGCAGAGAAGACTGAGGGGCGACCTGACCGAGGTGTACAAGATTGAGGGACATGGGCAGGGTGGATGGGGAGCAGCTGTTCCCCTTAGTTGAAGGGTCAGTCACGAGGGGACATAAGTTCAAGCTGAGGGGCAAGAGGTTTAGGGAGGGTGTGAGGAAAAACCTTTTTACCCAGAAGGTGGTGACGGTCTGGAATGCGCTGTCTGGGAGGGTGGTGGAGATGAGTTGCCTCACATCCTTTAAAAAGTACCTGAATGAGCACTTGGTACGCCACAACATGGGCTAAGTGCTGGTAAATGGGATTTGATAGGTAGGTCAGGTGTTTCTCACGTGTTGGTGCAGACTTGATGGGCTGAAGGGCCTCTTCTGCACTGTGTGATTCTGTGATTTATTTCCATTCTTGCTTGTTTGTTAGATATCATCTGTAACCTTGCTCCCTCAATGGACTGCTAGTGTCTGGTCAACTTTTCAGCTTTGTCAGTGACTGCTGTGAACCTGGGTGATGGAGTCTAAAATGAAGGAGGCAGACTCCAGCAAGTTCACGTAAAGGTTAGTCTTTATTGCACTGATTTTGAAAGAGCATCAGTGCCACAAGAAACAGGTAATAATGAGATGTCTTAAGCCTCCCTTGCACACTTCTCAGTTCCCCTTGTATCTGGTGCAAGGGACTCCTTCGCTGCCAGCTCAGCAACCTCTTCCCCACCCTTCTTGTCAGATTAGAAGTGACGATTGATGATGTCCTCAGTATGCAGGGCATCTTACGTTTTGCAGAACACAGCAGACCACCTCAATCTGCAAGACCCTCACTGGGGCATATTAAAGAGCTCACCGGATTGATCTAGGTACTTGAACCTTATCTTAAGCTTCCCAATCGCCTGTTTGATCATCACTTCGGTGGACTTGTGGCAGGTATTGTACCTTCTGTTGCAATCTGTGGGTTCCTCATAGGTGTGAGTAGCTATTTCTTCAACGGGTAGCTTTTGTACCCAAGAAGCCATCCCTGAAGGTGCATGGGGCTGCAACTGCTCTGGTATTGACATTGCCAATGTGTAGTGTTGTGGCTGCTTCCGGGGAACTATGCATACACCTGAAGAATATGCTTGTGATGGTCACAGATCAGTTGTACATTGATGAAATGAAAGCCCTTCCTGTTGATGAAAGCTGGTCCGTGGGAGCCTTGATGGCCGCATGAGTGCAGTGAATGACACTTGCACATTCTTTCTTACAGAAAGTGCAAGGTTACAGGGATAAGGCAGGTGAGTGGGACTAGGTAGAATGCTCTTTAAGAGAGTCAGTGAAGACTTGATGGGCTGAATGGCCTCCTTCTGCACTAAAGATTCTGTGGGGGAATTGTAGCTGTAGCCCTGAAGTCATTGGACCTCTCCACCTGACTGTCTGGATGAGTTTGATAGTGCGCATAGTCACTGGCCATCTTGAACAGGGCATTGGTCACCTTCCCAATGCAACAATGGGCCGCAACCTGTGAGATCCCACAGATGTCTCTAGTGGACCCCTGGAAAGATCTCAAGGTGCAGAAGTTGAGAACCATGGTGATCTTAAGGACCACTGGCATTAATGGGTGTCCACCAAACCCCCAGCATCTCAGCTCATCCTGAAATATGGCGCATAAATTGATGACTGCCTCCCTGAAGAGCCTCAGTCTACACAGACAGTGCAACTCACACATCTGGAGTTAGTTGACCCGTGTATAGGAGATTCTTTCCCAGGTAGACCCTTCTACGTAGGCTGGTACACTTGCTGCCCCTGACGATCCTGCAGTGCTCCGCTGGTGCTTTGGTTTCTCTCCCTCGCACTACCACTCCTCTGAGAGGCCCATGAAGACTGGTGTATCAGTTCCATGGCAGCTGACTCTCTCTTAGTTCTGTGTTTTCTTTGCAAACCACCTCATTCTAAAGCACTGTAAAATTTGAGTTAATTGCCACTTAAATTATTCTAATTGCTGTCCAGTTGCAGCAAAGTGAGAATCTATCTTTCAAGGTACATGTCACAATTAAAATTTGGAAGTGACATCGCAATGTTGGACTTCTAGGCAAACACATCCTGATCGCATTTTACGACCACCACCACCACCACTGCCTCACTCCAAAGCTGACTCTACTGTCGGTAAACTTCCAGCCACAGTGAAGGAACAGGTAGTTGAGACACTGGATGGTCTAAAAACTGATACAGAGGAGGTTTAGAAAGACTGGCTGTAGTAATTAAAAGTTGATAAGTCACCTGGATCAGACAGTATGCATCCGAGGATGCTGAGGGAAGTTAGGATATAAGTTGCAGAGGCACTAGCCATAATCTTCCAGTCCTCTTCAGAGGACTGGGGAGGTGCATATTTGTTTTTTTCTATTCATTCATGGGATGTGGGTGTTGCTGGCTAGGCCAGCATTTATTGTCAATCCCTAATTGCCCTTGAGAGGGTGGCAATGAGCTGCCTTCTTGAACACTTGTGGTGTAGGTACACCAAAGTGCTGTTAGGGAGGGACTCCCAGGATTTTGACCCAGTGACAGTGAAGGAATGATGATATAATTCCAAGTCAGGATGATGAGTGGTTTGTAGGGGAACTGGCAGGTGGTGGTGTTCCCATGCATCTGCTGTCCTTGTCCTTCCAGAGGGTAGCAGTCATGGGTTTGGAAGGTGCTGTCTAAGACTTGGTGAGTTCCTGCAGAGCATCTTGTAGACGGTACACACTGCTGCCACAGTGCATCGGTGATGGAGGGAGTGAATGTTTGTGGGTGCCATCAAGCAGGCTGCTTTTCCTAGATGGTGTTGAGATTCTTGCGTGTTGTTGGAGCTGCACTTATCACACTCCTGACTTACGCCTTGTAGATGATGGAGTCAGGAGGTGAGTTACTCGCCACAAGATTCCTAGCCTCTGACCTGCTCTTGGAGCTACAGTATTTACATGGCTAATCCAGTTCTATTTCTGGTCAATGGGTAACCCCAAGGATGTTGATAGTGGGGATTCAGTGATGGTAATGCAATTGAATGTAAAGGGGTGATGAATAGATTCTCATTTGTTGAAATGGTCATTGCCTGGCACTTGTGTGGTGCAAATGTTATTTGCCACTCGTCAGCCCAAGCCTGGATATTGTCCAGGTCTTGCTGCATTTGGACATGGACTGCTTCAATATCTGAGAAGTCACGAATGATGCTGAACATTGTGCAATCATCACTGAATATCCCCACTTCTGACCTTATGATGGAAGTAAGGTCATTGATGAAACAGCTAAAGATGGTTGAACCATGGACTCTATGCTGAAGAACTCCTACAGTAATGCCTTGGAATTGAGATTATTGACCTCCAACCATAACCATCTTCCTTTGTGCTAGGTATGACTCCAACCAGCAGAGAGTTTTCTCCTGATTCCCATTGACTCCAGTTTTGCGAGGGCTCATTCATGCCACACTCAGTCAAATGCTGCCTTGATGTCAAGTTCAGACACTCTCACCTCGCCTTTGGAGATCAGCTCTTTTGTCCATGTTTGAACCAAGGCTGTAATGATGTCAGGAGCTGAATGGCCCTGGCGGAACCCAAACTGAGCATCAGTGAGCAGATTATTTCTAAGCAAGTGCTCCTTGATGACTCCTTCCATCACTTTACTGATGATCGAGGGTAGACTAATGGGATGGTAATTAGCCGAGTTAGATTTGTCCTGCTTTTTGTGGTCAGGATGTACCTGGGCAATTTTCCACAAAGCCATCTGGATGCCAGTATTGTAGTTGTACTGGAACAACTTGGCTAGGGGCAAGCCAAGTTCTGGAGCACAAGTCCTCAGTACTATTGCTGAATATTTTCAGGGCCCATAGCCTTTGCAGTATCCAGTGCCTTCAATCATTTCTTGATATCACGTGAATTGAACTGGCTGAGGACTGGCATCCGTGATGCTGGGGACCTCCGGAGGAGTCCAAAATGGGCCAAAAAGCCTCCTTCTGTGCTGTAGTCATTCTATAATTCTATGATTTAAACAATTAATCCCCTCAATGTTATAAATAGGATAGATTTAGAGCCCCTGAATGTCAAAATTGGATTATATAAGACCAGATGCAAAGAAATCTTCACATCCGCGATGATTTGGTGGAAGTTAACGTGATGGCTTCATCCTCAGGAATTCTGCTGTCCTTGAGCTCTTCAAGGAAGATAGTCAAATAACTAGATGGCTTGTGGGCAATCAGGTGTATCCCTTGCATAATGACCTCTATGAAAATGACAAGAATGGCAGCTTAGGATAACTACAACAAAGCATATACCTCTGCTAGAGTCTGATGGGAAAGAAACTTCTTCAACTTTTCAGCACCTTTGCTGACTTAATGGATTAGGAAGGGTTCTGCAATATTTTAGCAAACATATATCTTGCTTTTTTGTAGCTTGCTGGACCCTGCACAGTTTTGTTATCTATAAAGCTCTGGACATGGAATTACCTGGGAAGTGACACCAGCTACTTTGGAGGTAGATGACTATGGAATAGCTCAGTATAAGGGCTGCCACTCAGAGGGTCTCCTTGGTGTCAGCTGCAAGGGGCTTTAGAAATTAACTTTACCATGAAGTGCTCTCCCCTATTTAGTGTTCCTTCACCATAATTGCTATTAATCCATTTCTCCTATTTCTGAGAAATCAAAATTCCCTCAATACTATAAATACTGTTGAATCTCACAGCACTTCAGATCTCAGGCTGGATCTTATGTTCCCTCACTAGGCGTGTTTTCGGTGAGGGGGGGCGTGTAAAATAGGGTGTATGAACTCACCATCTTCCCACCCACCCCAGAGGTCAATTGAGCTTGTTAACAAGCTAATTGGCCTGACAATACACTGCCCATGCCATAACACAGTTGGCAAGCTTGGCCTAAATAGCCAAGTGGTTATGGTACTGGGTTTGTAACCCCAAGATCAAGAGTTCAAATCTCACAATGGCAAACTATGAAATAACACAGTTGGCGTAGGAACTCAGGCAGGAGTGGGCAGGCTGCTTTTTGAAAAAACTTTTAAAAAGGCGGGGAAGAAAGGGGGGATTCTATCTTCCTTGGGTGTCCTTTACGCATCGGGGGACAGCCCGCCTAAGATAGTACCCCCCCATTTCTTCCTACTTCCTGCTCTATAAAACACACCACCCCCGCTCCCTAAACTGCCCAAACCCTCCGTGCCCAAGACCACAGACTTGCCTTGCCCCGGGATCCATGGGCCCCCTTTTTGGAACTGGTTGCAGTCCTGGTAACACTCAATAATGTGCTCTTGGCATTGCCAGGACTGCTGGAGCTGCCGGCCAATCTCCCGAGGATGGGACTTTCTCCCAACTGAGGGGCGCAAGTCTCACTGGCAGCCAATTTACATGCTGGCGTGGAGCAAGTCGGCTCCATGCTGACATTGCTTCTGGGGGTGGGAGTTGGGGAGCAGGGAGGGTGCCATTTGCCCTTGTCATACCGTCCACGAATATATGCTGCCCCTCTTTGCCTCCATATAAGCATGCAATATTTGTAAACTCCATTGGGTCAAATTTATTTCCCAGACTAGACGAGAAGCATGGAGGTAGCTAAAATAGAGGCAGCTTCAATTCCTTGCCATAATCCAGCGCTGGACATTTTTACAGGCAAATTTGTAGCAATGCGAGTCCCTCACTGCAGGCAAATAAGGGCATGAAAGTATTCAAAAGTCAAAGTCCAATGAATTAAACAGGTGAACAGTTAACTGTTTGCCATGCTCACCCTGCTCCTGCCCACAGGTCCATGTCATTCCTGTCAGATTTGGACAGGAATTGAGCCTAAACTATGTTAATGAGGCCCATGAGTTAAAATGACCCAGACTTGAGGTCAGCAATTCAGGGCAAGCCCACCACCCAACTCTTGTCTCTCGTCCCAGGTTAAAATCAGAACTCATAAGAGAGTGTAAAATGAATGCCCCTTGTATGACAACAACTTAATAAATATTTGAGCACTGGGTAATTCCACTGTTTCATTTATTACAAACATTTCACCAGTGAAGACGAGCCATCTGATTTTTTTCTTCACACCTCTGTAACTTTTATTACCTTTCCTTTAAGACAAATTTTAGAAAGATTCCGATTACCAGTGTAAACTCCAAGCTTTTAAATCATTTCCACTAATACTTGGATTCTGAAACTATGATAATTAGTATTACTTCAAGCTATTATGATACAGATATTTTAATAAGCCGTGTTTTAGGGTACACAGTCAGATGCTGACTATTGGGCAGCAGGCAGCCCACTCCTCCAAGTAATCATGGGAGATGGGAAATGGTGTGCTGTGGAAGAGCTGCCAATTTGAAAGACAGCATAAGACCATAAGACATCAGCATCAGCCATCGACACTTATGGTTGGTTTCTACCGTAAGCCTCCATGTTGTTGTACACTGATTCACGCCTGTCCATTTGGGTGCATGGCAGCTATCTGAATTGTCTTAACAGCCTCAGTCACAAGAGTCTCCTCTACAAGTGGCTGTGGAATTGCCACTGCTTTCAAGACTGACAGAATATTTTGAATTTTGTCCCTCAGTAACCCAGAAAATCGGGTTGCGGACTCCTCAACACTTGCTGTTTGGCAGAAGCTTCTGGAGTGATTTCCCCATGACCCCCAAAACCCTCTTGTGCTCAGAAAGCATATTTCTCTTAAGGAGGTCTAAATTGCTATCCTCGCTACCTGGAGAGGAATCACCATTGCTCTCCAGTGAATTTTTTTCTTCATCCACATGCTCTCGGTATTGTCCACCCATTTTTAGTACATATCCCGTGTCTTGCTGGTCCAGCTTACTGTCTAAACCCCCAGAATGTCTTGTTGCTGGGATTGGCTATTTGAGATGCAGTGACGGGACACTGTAAAAAAAGCTCTTGGGCGTTGCTAGCTTTTGGATCTTGAGAGGTGCCAGTAAAGATGATAAAATTGCAATTATATGGAACTGAGAAGTTGATTGTCTTGGTTGCCCTAGGCAAGTACATGTCATAGTGTGGCACCTCTTTGTCAGCTTTTGTGGCAATGATTTTGAGAGGATACTAGAATGCAGTCTGTGAAGAGAGAAATGTGGTGCATTAAAAGCTTTGCAGCATGTATATGAAGGTGGCAGTGAAGAAGGGAATGCTGTGAAAATGTGGTAGTGAATGGCAATCCTTGGAGAATATGGTGACAAGGAGAAATTATGAGGGAAGACATGCGTTGTACTGCTGAAATCCAGGAAGGTGAGCATACACAAGTTGCACACCATTGCAGGGTTCACAGCAGTGAAGAACTCCATTTACTAAGGGATTAATTGCAAGTATAGTTTCAGCAACAAACATCCTGACCATTGGTCTGCAATTTAGTGTCGTCTCATGTCTAGATTCAGTACTCTTGGCCATCAGATTGAGATTCTTCTGTACGCTGCCTAAAGGAAGGCAATATAAAATCTGTTATGATGTGGCAAGTGATGTGTGCCAGGTGGACCAAATCCACAAGGGAAACTTGGTCATGCTATCACAATTGTTTTTCAATTTGTATTTATTACAAGAAGATTTGTGCACTGAATTCAGAAATAATTAGTCCAATAACACCTTTAGAGATTTAAAAAAAAACAAATTAAAATATTTTTTAAAAAAGAAAAGATTTCAACCACATACATAAGATTATAGTTACTTAATACTATAACAAATCCCAAAATTCCTAATTAAACTGACTCCCAACTACACACCCCCTTTAAGGCAACAGTCCAAAATAGATCTTAAGTTTAAATAGCAAGCCAGCAAATTTACCACAACACCCAGTCGACAATAGAATTCCAGAGGCTTTTCTCCAACTTTAGTTCTGGACACCGCAGACTTCTGTAAAAATAGCTGGAGGTTTCCCCAAGGCTATTTTACAAGCTCCTTTTAAATCTTACATGGCCCCACAGCATCGCCTTCCTTCCTTCTTTATATATGTTTCCCTGTTTTTAATCTGTAAATTCCATTGTTCCATATGCCTTTGGAAATGTACTTTTTCCATAATATAAACATCTTTCATGTTGCCTATATGGTCAGTGCCTTTAGGGAAAAATAAACATATTGGGCGGGATTTTCCATACCTGCCCGCCGCTGGGATCTTCTTGTCCCACCACAAGTCAATGGACTTCTGGCTGACACGCCGCCTCACCCCCGCCAGGTCCCGCCCACAACGGGGCCGGAAAATCCCGGCCAATATCTTTGCCCTATTTATCTTGTTAGTTGTAAACATCCTACCATCCCTTTGAAACCCAAATAACTTCTCCATTTATCGAAAAATGCAAATTTCCTTCACACCCTACATGTTAAGACCTCGTCCATGTTTACTCATTAGCATTACAAATGCCTTTTACCCCTAACTTCTTTTGATAATTTCAAGCTTGCAGCCTATTTGACTCTAATTTAGTTAAATCACACACAGTACCATCTACACTTAACCCCTTAAACCTTCTTTACAATAAACCACAATAATATTATGAAACCTATTATAGTTTTGTGACAAATGGAAGTTAACCTATCTTTTCAACAAGATTATCATTCATGTGGTGTCAATGTAGGATATTGTCTGATAGGGAAATTAAAGAACCAGGCGTAACCAACTTGCCTTTTCCGGATATAGCACAGGCAGTAAGTTATCATTTGCTAGAACTATTCCATGTTCATTCTACAGTTCATTTACTTTACTCAGTATTTGAACTAGAGTAACTTTTTAAAGAAATTGTAGGAATGAGAAATGTGCTTTCACTTTTATTTTGCTTCTACCAGCAAAATTATACTATGTCTACAATTACTGACATTAATCATTGATCTATTAATGGTTACTCTATCATCCATAAAATATTTTAGAAAACTTCAGTCTGTGCAGTTTTCATTTTCCATCTTATAATATTCCTAGTTTGGGTGGAATATTGATATCCAATGTGGAAAGATATACTTCAATATCTATTCCTGTTTAAAATTATCATTTTATTATATCCCCGATTTTGTTGTTTCTGACCTAGGATTCAGTTTTATTCCTTGATTTACTGCATTGCAATTTGGTTGAGAACGTTAAGTGGAAAGGCAATGCAATATAGTTCCTTTGCCACCCAAATAATAAATAGCGCTTGAGTGTTTTTGTGACATATTTGCTGATACATCTGTGGAAGTTGTGCATTATTTCTATATTGGCCAACATATAATGTACATCCTTCTCAACTTATGGTGATTAGATATTTTTTCACATTTAAAGCATTTTTTTTAGAAGTGAAATGTACCTTCACTCCTAAAGAGGCTATTTTACTTCTATCAGTAATTATTGGAGTGCATTCTTCACCCCACCTCCTTAGTATCCTTCTGTGAAAGGAAGCAATGTATGTCCCCAAAATTACAACAAAGCCACACCGTAAAAAAAAACCTAAATCAGATTAAGAAATATTTTTACAGGCTTAAAAATATTTTTTTAGTAGAACAGAAATAGGTATTAATCTCAACTAAAGGTATGAAAAGCTGTTGTCTCAGAACCGCCAGAGGTATATTGGAAAAGAAATAAAAACAGAAAACGCTGGAAATACTCAATCCATCAGGCAACATCTCTGAAAGAAAACAAATGTTCACATTTCAGGTTGAAGATGTAATGACAGAACTTCCATCAAATTTCCAGATCCACAGTACTTTGCTTTTTTATATTGGAGAAGAAGATAGCTATGGTAGTAACAGGAATTTTTTTTATTTTTAAGTTGTACTTGGAGTCAGAGGCTTTAACTTCTAGAGAGCCATTGAAAGTTGTAAAGAACATATCTTTATATTTCCGTTGGACTGTTGATTAAAATGACAATGGTTGCCGCTTAAAGGACATGTCTACTGGAAGAGTGTGAGGGATGTATACAATGTTGCTGTCCTGGAACAGAGTGTGCCATGAAAGACAGGATGGTGCTGAGGAGGAGTCTGGTGTAATGGGGAACTGCCTGGCAACAATGTTTTAATTGGCTCCTGACCAGGTGACTGGGGTTTGTGTGAAAACAGTACAGCAGAACAGCTCCTAGCCTGAAAGGAAAAATACCTAAAACCTCTCCTGTGTGTGTAAGATTCCAGTAATTCTACAAAAATACCTAGCTGGCTTTTTCTCCTTATATCTCTTTAACCTGCTCTCTCTCTGAATTGGTGCTATTGAACTGTTTTATCCCACCCTTAAAATCCATATTTTTGTGTGTCTTATGTATCTTGTATGTGTATGTATAGGGATTTGAGAAGGGGTAGAGTTTAGGTTATAGGGTGAGAAGTTAGCAGTTCATAGCTCTTTCTTTTGCCACTGGTTAAAGACAATTTGTTCAATAAAGTTAATTACTTATTAACACAATCCTGGTGCTCGTATTCTGTTAACCTAAATTAAACAATTAGGTGGGTTGATCAAACTTTTTCACATTTGTCGTGGCTTAGGAGCAGTAAGGGCTTGATAGTGCAGCACAATATCCCCAGTGAGCCATGACAAGGTCTCCTCGAGGAAGATTCAGGTAGACTTCCAGGATGTGGCAGAGATTTTAAGTAGCTATTTTGGGTCAGCATGCTAGAGAAAATAATGATCAGTTACCACTATAATGCAATGTAGGGTGGATGTGAAAGTGGATATAAGCATAGTCCTGGCTAGAATAAGGGATCTTAAAGCAGCTCTGACTGCTGGCCCTGACATCTTTTACCCAACAGTGCTCAAAGTAATGGCAGATGTGTTCTGTCAGCCACTTACTAACATATTTATCAACTCACTGTTGTCTGGGAATGTTTCCTTGGACTGGAGGGAGATCCATGTGGTGCCAATATTTCAAAAGGACCATAGATCAGAACTAGGAAATTACATCCTATTAACTTGACTTTGATTATAGGCAGCTCATTGAAGAGTACCTTGGAGATGCACTGAGATGGAGTAACCAGGGAAACTCAGCAAACCTTCTGCAAAAGGAGGACTTACAACTGCACTTAAACTCCCTGAGGCACCAAGCTGCCTCAGGAAGATTTCTGCGCTCTTTTGTGTGCATGCGCAAAAGAGTGCAGGCCCTGACTATCCCTCCTCCCCCCACCTGCACATGTAGCCTTAATTGGCCCGCCCAGGAAAAATGGTGGCACGCAGCTGATTGCGAGTGGCGAACGGCTCTGCGCCCACCTGTGCTCTCTCCCGACCAGCCCACCCAATGGGGAGAAAATTCTCCCCTATGTTCCTATAGTTCAGAAGAAAAATACTTAGAAGCATTGCAGATCTGGGGTTCCACAGGATATATGGTGCTGAAACAGGCCATTCAGCCCATACAATCCATGCTCTACTTGAGCCACCTCTTATCTTTCCTCCTCTAAATGTATCATCATAATCCTCTGTTCTCTCCTTCCTGCTGTGTTTGTCTATCTTCCCCTTAAATGCATCTATACTGTTTACTTCAACAACTCCCTGTGGTAACAAGTTCCACATTTTCACCACTCTCTGGGTAAAGAAGTTTCTTCTGAATTACCTATTGGATTCTTGGTAACTTTCTTATATTGGTGGCCTCTAATCATGCTTTTCCCCACAAGAGGAAATATCCTCTCTGTATCCATTCTATCAAAAGCTTTCATAATTTTAAAGATCTCTATTAGGTCACCCCAAGTCACCTTTTTTCCTAATTTGTATACACACATATTCCTGGTGTCATCCGTGTAAATCTCCTCTGCACCCATTCCAGTTCCTCTATTTTCTTTTTAAAATATGGTGACCAGAACTGCACACAAAGTGATCTAGCTAAGGTCCAATACAGGTTTAACATAACTTACCTACTTTTCAATTCTATCCATCTGGAAATATAGTTTAATCCTTGATTTGTCTTTTTTTTATGGTGTTGCTAACTTGTGGTGCAACTTTTAGTGATGGGTGTATTTGTACTCCAAGATCTCTTTGTTCCTCCACCAAGACTGTTATAAACCTAGCTGATGTCTCTACAGGGCAAGCCAGATCTCAGGATACAACCCAGCTTGACAGATCCTAACTTTCATTTGTTTGTTTAGATACATGGAGAGTGGCGACTGACCAGAGCCACAGGCGTCAGCTGATGAACTTTTAACAAAAGAGTAAAACATTTATTAAACAAGAAAAGATGAACTATATTACAATACAATAATTATAAGCTACCTTATACTCTAATGCTCACAGTAAGTGCACAGTCCATGTAAACCAATAGGTGACCTGTGGTTAGGCACACGACACTCTGAAGCCAAGTGACAGATGCCACCCCAAAGAGATGTTATTGATCTCTCCTCAACTCTCCCAACCCCCCCCGCACCCCACCCCCCCCTCCCCCGACCCATGCAACCACCGACGCTTGTCACACCGTGAGCCAACCGGTCTCACTGAACTCCATCTTTCACACTAGGGTTTTCAAGTTCCACTCTCGAAGAACCTGCTGTGGAATCTTCTCCCAAACAATGCTTTCCCTCAGATGCCTTCCACAAGGGTCACATCTAGGGTTTCAAACTCTCCTTCCGATGTTCCGCTCCCCTGGATCACCATGTGCATTCAAGCTTTCTTCCGTGTGCACTCTCTCTCATATGTTCAGCCATGCCAACAGAACACCAGTGCTTCACATGCCCATCGTAAAGACCTCCAGGTACCTCCGTGGATCTTCTGGCTTCTCACAAGCCTATATTGCTTTAAATCTGCCTTATGCAGCTTCTCCCTTTAAGCTTGGAGCCTTTCTCTGCTCCTCACTCTTAATTTCACTAAACAGAACCTTTTCCAGATCCCTGTTCGTTCCCTTTGACTAGAAGGTCTTCTTGGGACCCCTCTTCCGTTCTTTGGGGGAAACCTACTTCCTGCAGCTCGCTTCTGTCCTGCTTCTCCTGGCAGCTGGTTTCAACTTTTGTTTGGGACTTACTATCTGTCCCTCTTCTATGCTGCTTCTGGCAACTCCTTTCAACTTTAGAGCACACTGACCAACTGAACTGAAATTGCTTTCAGTTTCTCTGTCTGTGTGTGTGTGGGGCCCCTCTCTCTTGATCCCTGTTGCTAGGCAACAGCCCAGTTTTTTTTTCTACCTTGTTTGTTTTAACTCCCCTTCAAGATTCATAAAATCTCATTAAAGTGCAAGTATCTTTTAACGTGAAACTAAAACTCAGGTTTCATCCTTTTAACCCACAAATGCAGAAAAACAAATTAAACTTAAACTTAATGATATAGCTTATCCCTAACACACTCAAATACACATGTAACTTATTTAAACTATCTCTATTTCCTAACAAGACTCACACCTTCTAAATTGTGAATATCAGTGGTCGCAGCACTGATTCCTTGTAGAACACCATTTCCCACCTTCTCCCTTCCTGAATAATTACCCTTTACTCCCAATCTTTGCTTTCTGTCTTGAAGCCAGTTTGCAAGCCATTCTGCCACTGTCCCCTGACTCCACATTCTCTGAGCTTAATCATTAGCCTATTATGAGGGACCTTATCAAAGACCTTTTGAAAATCCAAATAAATTACATCTACTTTTTTACCGTAATTTTTCTTGGTTACCTCCTCAAAAAATTCAATGAGATTGGTCAAGCAAGATTTTTCCCTTTTGAAATCCATGCTAACTGTTCATCATATGTTGTTTTTTGTCTCTTAAAGTTCTTCTATTCGCTCCTTTAGTAGGGATTCCATTATCTTTCCTGCCACCACTGTTAGGCTGACTGGTCTATAATTCCCTGGGGCAGAATATTGCCATTGGCATGCGAGAGCGGGCACGACATGCCGACACGTAAAATGACATTAGATGACGTCAGGTGTGCATCCTGACGTCATCGTGCATCATTTTAATATGGTGTTCAGCAGACGCACGCCGGAGGCGGCTGTGCGCCTGCTGAACTGTCAACAGCCTATTAAGGCCATTAAGAAAGCAATTTACCCTATTAAAAATGCTGCCCGTCCAACCTTAAGGTTGGCGGGCAGGCAAAGAGCCCAAGCAGCCTTCGCGTTTTCTAGGAAACCTCATCCATGGACGATATGAGGTTTCCTGAAGGTTTTATAAAATTAATAAATAAATTTTGTCAACTTCACAGACATGTTCCGGCTCACTGTCACATGAGTGGACATATTTAAATAATTTTTTACTTCATTTTTAAAATACTTTTATTATGCACTTAATCTCCCTGAAGCAGCTCCATGCCTCAGGGAAATTGCTGAACTCAAGAGCACAGGCCCTGACTCTCCCTCCTCCCCCCACCTGCACAGGTAGCGCACCTGCGTAAAATGGCGGGGCGCAGCTGATCGCAAGCAGCGATTGGCTCCACGCCTGCCCGCCACCACCTACTGCTACCCAACCCACCCACCTGCCATAGGTAACACTTTCTGTTCCTCTTCTTAAATATAGGAACTACATGGGCTATCTGCCAACCTTCTGACATTATACCTTCTTCTAAAGAATTTTTAAATATGTGTAATAGTGTCTCTGCTATCTCTTTTGATTCTTTTTAAATATGTGGATGCAATCCATCAGAACCAGTGTCCTTTATCCTCTTTGAGTTTGATTACTTTATTCAATACATCCTCTTTTTTATTTTAAAAGCGCTTATCTCATTGCTTATGTCGTCATCAGTATTATGTGTATCTGTTCTATCTCTCTGATAAATACTGAAGTAAAATTATTTAGTATTGTTACAAATATGAGGTTTTATAAAATGATTATGATTTGGATTGTCCCTAATTTAAGATAAAATCGAGTAATGAAGAAAGTCATATGATCTGCTATGAGTTCTGCCTGGCAACAAGCCTGCGTGGCTTGGTTACTATGGGGACTGGGAGCCCAGGCCAGATGTTATTGAAATGCACATGTCAGGTTTAATACCTGAAAACAAAAGCAGAAGCAGATGTATTTGTTTATTGCAGACTTTCAGTCTCGGAGATTTTGACCAGTAACACACAGGAAGGGAGAGAGAAGGATCAGCTGTTGCTGTTATTTGCAGAGGGAAAAGGCTGTTTTCCCAGTTAGCTACCAGATAGAATGCTGTGGAAAACTTCTCCACTGTTTGAAGAGAAGGAACCCTCAGTGATTCAAGGACACTGGAAGATTTGTGAAGCCTGGAGAAGAAATCACGGGAGTGGGCTTTACTGCTGAGAGTTGCTTTGAGAGTTCTCAGAAGACTGAGGGAGAGAACCTTTGATGGTTAGTGGACATTATGATTCTGTGAAATGGGGAGAAGTGAACCTGTTGGAAGATGGGATTGAGTATAGACTGTTTCCTGAAAAGACTGCAATTCTGTGGAAAGTGTGCTGTAAAGTATATATATGGCATGTGGTTATTGGTTTCATTAAAACATTAGTAAGGGTTATCTTTTCTATAGTTTAGAGTATTAGTTGACCACTAAGTAATGTTTAGTCGATGTTGCTTTTAGTTTGTTAGTTAAAGTAAAAGTTTTAAAACTTGAAACCTGGCCATGCAAATCTTTGAGTCAGTCACTGAGAATTAAAATTTCTTTTTTAAAAGTTTTCAGTCTCTGAAGGGATCATAACAAACTGGAGGTTTATGCAGGATATGAATCCAGAAGCTGGGAACAAGTACACTGGGATTAACCAGAGTTTAAATGAATAAGATTTCACAGTTACTTATGCTGTATTCAATGAAACATTAACATGGCTAGTTTTATTGCTCAAGCATTTCTCAAAAGAGAGAACCTGTTTGTGAATGCCTTGCAACAGTTAGCAAGAGTTAATTTGAAGGCTGTAGCAGAAAAAAATAGAAATAGATTTAAAAATAGGTGGTAAAAAGACAGAGATTGGCAAAGTATGGATAGCAGAGGGACTGAGTTGGCTGGAATTCAGTTACAAATGAAACAACTGGAATTAGAAAAAGAAATGAAAAGCTTGAATTGGAAAGAGGGAAAAAAGAGAAAGAAAAAGAGATGCAAAACTTTGTGTTAGAATTTCAAAGATCAAAAGGACAGGAAAACCTTGAATTTCAAAGAGTAAAAGAAGAGAAAAGCCTTGAACTGCAAAGACAAAAGCCAGAAAATTTGAGCTTGAGAGCAAAGCTCTGAAACACAAACAGGGACTGACAGGAAAACTTGATGATGATTCAGGTTTAACTCCTGGTTTTGATTTGGTAAGGAATATTTGCCTAAATTCAGGGAGGAAGGAATTGAAATGTATTTTGTGTTGTTTGAGAAAATTGCTACAAAGTTGCAATGGCAACCAGAAAGTTGGACGGTTTTATTACAAAGTATGTTCGTGGGGAAAGTGTTAGAAATGTATTCACCACATTCGGATATATAATCTAGTGATTATGATACAGTGAAGAATGCTGTTTCAGTGCATATGAGTTGGTGCCTGAAGCTTACAGACAAAAGTTTAGAAATTGAAGGAAGAAACAGAATCAGACTACTGTTGGAATTTGCTAGAGAAAAGAGAATGCATATTAGTTACCTACTAAGTAATGTTTAGTTGTTGTTGCTCTTTGTTTGTCACAGTAAATTTCTTCAAACTTGAAATCATGTGTGATTCCTTTATGTCGGTTGTTGGGAAATTTATTTTTCTTTTTAAAAGTTATTGGTCTCTACAGGGATCATAACAATATTTATAATATTAACTGGCTATCCTTTAATGGTCCCATCTTCGCCTTCCTTTTTTAAAATTGATGTGCCTGTAAAATATTCTACTATTTTGTTTTATCTTCCTTAATAATTTAATTTCATAGATTCTCTTTGCCTCCCTAACTTTTTTTTTTACTTTTGTCCTAATCTCTTTGTATTCTCTCTTATCATACACTTCCCTACGGTCTAAGTACTTAATATATACCTCTTTCCTAACCCTCAATTGTTCCCTGTGTCTTTATTCATCCATGGAGTTTCACAAGTACAGTTCGCTTTCTTTTAGCAGAATATTTTTTTCTTACACTGTTGTTCTACTTTTGTTCTTTGGCAATATTGTTGCCCATTTTATTCTTCAAAGCTCTATGCTCAGCCTCACAAAATCAGTTTTTCTCCAATCTATTAACCTGGTTTGCATCATACTTTTGTTCTTCACTATTATCTTCTTATAGTGTATGATCACTATTGACTAGTTCTTCCACTTTTACTTCTCTTCTCTGCCCTAGTTCATTCCTCATTGCTAGTTCCAATAGTGAATTTACCCTTGTTGGACTTTTTACTCATGGGGTTTGAAAGAAGACCTGTACACATTGTAGGAACTCCATTCCTTATCCCCTGTGCTTATCCCTTCTGTCCGATTAATATCAGGACAGTTGAAATCCCCTGTGATTATTAATATATATTTTTATCTCAATTCCCTGCATATTTTTTCCTCCACCTCCCTTCCACAAATGAGACACAACAATTAGTGTGATTGATCCTTTATTATGTTTTATCTCTCCTTTTGGATTTTTTATTGTCTTTCCAATGGCTGTATCCCTTCTTTCTACTGCCATTATGTTATCCTTAATAAATACGGCTACCTTACCTCCCCTTTTCCCTATCTATTTTCCCAAATATGTTATACCCTGCTATATTTACTTCACAGTCCTGATTTTTCTGTAGCCATTTTTTAGTAATCCCCAGTGTGTCTGATTACTTTCAATGAATGATTGCCTGCAGCTCTCCTACTTTATTGTGGCTTCTGTGCGCAATGCTGTACAGATATTTTAACTCATTTTAATAGGATTTTCCCTCACTACTTTTTTATTTTTTTAATTTCTGTTCTATAACTTTATTTACAACTATTTACAATTTATTATCAATGACTTGGATGAAGGGATCGAATTCAAGGTTGCTAAGTTTGCTGATAACACAAATATAGGTAGGAAAGTAAGTTGTGAAGAGGACATAAGGATTCTGCAAAGCGACATAGATAGGTTAGCAAGTGGACAAAAACCTGGCAGATGGAGTATCATGTGGGAAAATGTGAACTTGTCCACTTTGGCAGGAAGAATGGAAAAGCAGCATATTGTTTAAATGGAGAGAGATTGCAAAACTGTGAGGTACAGAGGGATCTTGGAATCCGGAAAAGTTAGTATGCAGGTACAGCAAGTAATTAGGAAGGCAAATGGAGTGTTGTCATTTATTGCAAGGGAAATGGAATATAGGGATGTTTTGCTACAGTTGTACAGGGTGTTGATGAGACCAGATCTAGATACTTTGTACAGTTTTGGTCTCCTTATTTAAGAAAGGATATAAATGCGTTGGAAGCAGTTTAGAGATGGTTCACTCAACTGATACCTGGGATTGGGGGGTGTTATCTTATGAGGAAAAGTTGGACAGGCTGGGCTTGTATCCATTGGAATTCAGAAGATTGAGAGGTGACCTTATTGAAACATATAAGATCCTGAGGGGACTTGACAGCGTGGATGCTGAAAGAATGTTTACCTTGTGGAAGAGACTGGAACTACAGGACACAGTTTAACAATAAGGGGCCTTTCATTTAAGTTAGAGTTGCAAAGAAATTTTTTGTCAGAGGGTCATGAAACTTTGGAACTATCTTCTCCAGAGAGTGGTGGAGGCAGGGTCATTGAATATTTTTAAGGCAGAGGTAGATGGGTTCTTGACTAACAAGGGAGTCAAAGGTTATTGAGGTAGGTGGAATATGGAGTTGAGGCCACAATCAGATCAATCATGATATTATTGAATGGGGCCCAATGGCCTAATCTTGCTCCTAATTCATATGTTCGTATTTATTCCCTTGCCATTATTGTCGTCACTTACTTTATTCCTTCTTATGCTCTCCTTCCTTGTTTTGTTTACATTCATGCTGCTTATTTTGCAGGTGGTTCCCTTCTCCCCCACCCTGCTTTATTACTTTAAAACTTTTGTCACCTCTCTATTTACCTGTTTGGCTTGGTCACAGGTCCCATCTTGATTCAAGTGGAGCCCATCCCATCAGTACAGCTCTTTCCTATCCCGGAACTTGTGCCAGATACACAGCAGCCCTAAAGTAGCAAAACAAGTCAATAAATTCATTAAAAAAAAAGAAAACAGTGATTTGTGGTCTGTTTCTAGAGGCATAGAGCTGATTTGCAGAGAAGTTATGTTACATTTGAACTGAACTTTGGTTAGAGCACTTTTGGAGTACTGTGAACAGTTATGATTTCCATAATATGAAAAGGATATAGAGGCCTGATGAAGGTGCAGTAAAAGACTTACTAGAATGATGCCAGAAATGAGAGGTTATATATGTTGGGAAAGACTGAACAGGCTAGGGCACCTTTCTCAAAAGAGAAGATTGTGAGGGAGACCTGATAGAGGTCTTCAAAATTATCAGAGGGTTTGATTGGGTAAATATAGAGGCAATAAATAGCAGAACAAGAGTCAGTGCTCTCTGAAAGCAAATCATAAGAACAAGTTACAGACTGGCCCTGTGGAGAAGGGGGTTGGGAGAAAAAAATCAAAATGGAGTGATGCCCAACGCAAACTGGTGGAACAGCACCTTATCTTCCAATTAGGCACTTTACAGTCTTCTGGGTTTAACATTGAGTTCAACAACTTCAGACCATGAACCATGTCCTCAATTTTGAATTTTGTTTTTCAAATCCCCTCTCCCCACAGGGACAGTCTGTAACTAGCTCTTATGTTTTGCTTTCACAGAGCGTCGACCCTTTTCTGTTCTTAACACATTCTGCTATCTGACCTTTATGCCACTATTAGCACCTGCCTTAGTCTTTAATACTATCATTACCACTCCCTTTGCCTTGTGTCCATGACATCTTTGTCAAATCTCTCCTGAGCTTTCACCTATCCCTGACCTCCTATTTTGCTCCACCTGCTCCATCCCTTCCTTCAACAGTATAAAACTCATCACATTTCTACCTCTCTTCAGCTCTGAAGAAGGGTCATACAAACTCGGAACATTAACCCTGTTTCTTTCTCCACAGATGCTGCTGGGCCTGCTGAGTTTTTCCAGCATTTTCTGTTTTTATTTCTTAGAGCACATACATTTCCTGAAATCTGTTAACTTATGACATTTTTCTGTTCCTAATGCATAAGATATGTTTAGGGCTGCTATTTATGCGTTTTGAACTAAACACAAATGTTTGTCCCGGTATATATCTGATATAAAGAAAAATTAGGGAACTGAATTTGTGAAGTTGAGTGCATTAAATTAGAATAATAATAACTGTGTTCAGTAGCATCAGAAACAATTCGAACAGCATATTTTTGGTTTGAATGCTCTAGAGACGATCTTGGTTGCTGCCTAAACCAGGTGTTAATGAAACCAGTTGACAGAAATTGGAAACGTGTGAGCAAAAGGACAGGTTAGGATGTGTGATGAAAATAAGCATTCTTTATACAATTGCATGTTGTACAGTATAAGGAATAAATTGAATGAATTGCAGGTGCAAATTCAATTTCTTGCAAAGGGTGGCAGAAGTTTGGAAGTCTTGTTCTGTTAATAGCAATAGTTGCCAAATCAATTGTTAGTTTTAAAAAGAGATTGATAGAGTTGATAACCCAAAGTATTAAGGAAAATGGGGCAAAGAAGAGTTTATGGCGTTAGGTTACTGATTAGCCATAATCTCATAGAATAGCAGAAGAGGTTCTAGGATTAAGTGGCCTACTCCTGTTCCTATGTTTGGCTTCTTGAATGTTATATTTACGACATATAGCTAGAAAACAATTAAATTAGTTGTCTAATGCTCAGTATAGTTTTTTTAAATTCATTTACAGGATGTGGGCTTCGCTGGTTAGGCCAGCATTTATTTCCCATCCCTAGTTGCCCTTGAGAAGGTAATAGTGAGCTGCCCTCTTGTACTGCTGCAGACCATGTGGTGTAGGTACACCCTCAGTGCTGTTAGGAAGGGAGCTCCAGGATTTTGACCCAGCAACAGTGAAGGAACGGCGATATATTTCCAAGTCAGGGTGGTGAGGGGAACTTCCAGGTGGTAGTGTTCCCATCTACCTGCTACCCTTGTCCTTCTAGATTGGAGTGGTTGTGGGTTTGGAAGGTGCTGTTGAAGGAGCCTTGGTGAATTCCTGCAGTGCATCTTGCAAATGGTACACACTGCTGCCACTGTGCGTCGGGGGTGGAGAGAGTGAATGTTTGTGGGTGTGGTGCCAATCAAGCGTACTGTTTTGTTCGGTACAGCGTCAAGCTTCTTGAGTGTTGTGGGAGCTGCACTCATCCAGGCAAGTGGGGAGTATTCCATCACACTCCTGATGTGTGCCTTGTATATGGTCTGACTTGTATATGGTGGACAGGCTTTGGGGAGTCTGGAGGTGGGTTACTCATTGCACAATTCCTAGCCTCTGACTTGCTGTTGTAGCCACAGTATTTATATGGCTAGGCCAGTTCAGTTTCTGGTCAATTGTAACTCCTAGGATGTTGATAGTGGGGGGAATTCAGTGATGGTAATGCCATTAAACATCAAGGAGCGATAGTTGGATTCTCTCTTGTTGGAGATGGTCATTGCCTGACACTTGTGTGGTGCAAATGTTACTTGCCACTTGTCAGCCCAAGCCTGGATATTGTCCAGGTCTTGCTGCATTTGGAGATGGATTGCTTCAGTATCTGATGAGTCGCAAATGGTGCTGAACATTGTGCAATCATTAGCAAACATCCCCACTTCTGACCTTATGATGGAAGAAAGGTCATTGATGAAGCAACTGAAGATGGTTGGGCCCTGTGTTTCATGGATTAGATTATGGAAGGATTATTTGTGATATGAAAAAGCAACAGAAACATTGTTATCAATGTCGTAGAGAACTGAAACTTATTCCAAGAGCTTTGCAAAACATGAAGATGTTTTAAAAAGATGGGAGCTGTGAACTGTCTCCTATAATACCAACATTCATTCCACCACAGCGCCTAACTGAAAGCTCGGAGGAGGGCTAGTGGGCCTAGTGTGAACTTCACGCATGTGCGTAAAAGAGCACTCCAATCTCCCTGAGGCACGGAGTTGCCACAGGGAAATGAAGCACTGTTTTAAAAAAAATAAAGAAAATAAAACGTCTCCTCCTGTGACTGTCACATGAGCAGGGACATGTTTTTAATTCAAGTGTTAAATTTTTATTTTATTTTTATTTGCTTTAGGAAACCTCATCCTGCCCATGAATGAGGTTTCCTAAAAAATGCAAAGGCCGATTGGCCTTTTCGCCTGCCCGTCACTGTAGGTTGAATGGACAGTGAAAAATTCAGGACAATTGTTTATTTAATGGCCTTAATAGGCCTTTCAATTGTCGACGGGCGCGCGTCCCGCTCCGGTGCACGTCCGCCAACCTAACTATCATGAGCGTGTGCATTGACATGGGCACGTTCGGCTGACGTCAGCACGCTTTATTTCACGCTCAGGCATGTCGGGAGTGCGCCTGCGTGCCAAGCATAATTTTCTGCCCCTAGTCTAGCATAGGGATCATCTGCACAATCAGCTAATGCTCTGGTAATAAAACTATGTAATAAATTATTGATATGTTAGTCTGCATTGTCAAGTAGTCCATCTTCTATCCTAACAACTATCAACTGGAGCATTGCAGTGTTGCTCTACTCACCACCTTATTGTGTTTCTTAAAGTATTGGGACTCACCCAGTATTATCTCAGATTCACAAACTGCAGCCTGCAAGTCGGTAATTTGATGTGCTGGTGTTTGCAACTAATAGTGAGGGAAGCAGTTTTCTGTAAGGGATTGGTGTCCTGACTCATTGGCGCTCTTGACAGGTTGCTGACAATGTCAAAAAAAGATGATAAATGTTGCACCGCTCTTCCCAACTGACACCTTATGTTGCAAGATAATAAGTATGTGGGATTGGTTTGCATGTACGGGACTTAGTGAGAAGGCGGGTAGGAGTTAAAACCTGGATGGGCACTAGCCCATCGTCTTGGATTAGTCTTGTGGGTTATTCCCTTTCCCAATGCTCAGGCAAGGATTTCAGAGACCTTCTTAAAAGGAGTCTGTGGCATCAACTCCTCCACTTCAGGTCTGCTTCCATGTAATATGTACAATGTTGCCTTGGAAGCAGAGTACACTTGACCGATTGTAAGTTGAAAGAGCACATGCACAGAGAATGTGCACAAACTGCAACTAATCTGTTGTAGCTAATCAGTTGACTCTGACTGTCTCTCTCTCTCCTGGTTTTTCCCATGTTACACGGGGTCACCACAAAGCTCGTTCATTACCCTTTATATCAATCATCATGTTTGGGTTTGGCAGGAGTTTTTACAGCTGGATGCCATTCAAGCCGCTAACCCTCCCCATTTATCTGGACCGGGAAGCAGCACCGATCCATGCTGTCTTGCCTGCAATAGTGGCTGGGTCCTTTTGTGCCCAGCAAGTCCTGGACTAGGACTCAAACCCTCCAGCTCAGAGACAGGAGTGTTGCCAACTCCACTCGGGCTCCCCTGTAGCTAATCCCTTACAGCACTTTTATGTGTGACATTTTTGAAAATGTGAGTATGCCAAAGCTTTAAATTCACTTGCAGCTGTAATGTGTCCAAAGGATTAACACAATCACCAATGAAAGAGTTTGGCACAGTCCAGCAGTAAATGTGTAAATGCAGTCGATTGGTGGAGATATTTAAATAGTACAGTAATCTTATTGAATGTCTTGTCTATTTACTCCATAGGACAATTCAAGACAATGAGAAGTTAGAAGTGGATCCAAGCAAGCATTTGTCGATTGACTTGTCCAATATAGTGACAGAGAGGAAATCGGTTGCTCAAGGCCCCCTCAAATTTCAACAACAGAAGATGCGAGAAAGGAACAGTGCTGACTTCCAGGATAACCCTGAGGTTCCACCGTTGATGGATTAAAAATAGATATGAATCAGCACCATTTATCTAGATATCTGGCATAGTATCATTCTTCTACTCATTTAATTAATTTGTAAACTTAAACTTGAATTAGAAAAATTGTATCATGATTAAGCAGTAATGAACATAAAGGTATTCATTACTAGAACTATCTGGCTACATTGTTGTTTCTTATTAACTCTGGTTGTCCTATATTAATTACAAAGGAGCAGATTGAGTTCATTTGCTTTTCGTTAGCTGGTTGTATTTCATATCTTAGTCAAAGCAGGAGTAGAACATTCGGCTCATTGAGCCTGCTCCACTATTCAGTAAGATCATGGCTGATCTGATTGTGTCCTTAACTCCACTTTCCTGGCTGCCCCCCACCCCCCATAATCTTTGACTCCGTTGCACATCAAAAATCTGTCTAACTCAGCCTTAACTTCCATGTTCTCTGTGGAAGAGAACCCCAAAGACCAACAACCCTTTTAGAGGAAAGGATTTGAGTACAGAAATAAAGATGTATTATGTCAATTGTATAGAACCTTGGTTAGACTGCACCTGGAGTATTATATACAGTTTTGGTCTCCTTAACTAAGGAAGGATATCCTTGCCATAGAGGGAGTGCAGCTGAGGTTCACCTGGGATGGTAAAACTGTCCTATGAGGAGAGATTGAGGAGGTTGGGCCTGTATTCTCTAGAGTTTAGAAGAATGAGAGCTGATCCATTGAAATTTACAAAATTCTTAAGGAGCTAGAATGGTAGTTGCAGGAAGGACATTTCACTACTTGGGGGGTGGGATAGGTTGTGGGGAGTGGTCTAGAACAGGGGGACACAAGCCAGAATTTTCCAGTCTCCCCCCGACATGGCGGGGCTCAATTCATTGAAATCTCCATTCACATTGGTGAGACCAGAGCACCCTGTCAGTGTGAGGGGCTAGCAAATCCTGGCCACAGATTCAGAATAAGGGGCAATGCACTTAGGACTGAGATGACGAGGAATTTCTTCACTCAGAGGGCAGTGAATCTTCGGAATTCTCTACTCCAGAGGGCCATGGAATCTCAGTCATTTACAAGAAAGTCTTCCTCATCTCTGTTTTAAATGGGAGACCTTATTTTTAAATTGTGCTCCCTAGTTCTAGATTCCCCCACAAGTGGAAACTCCCTCTCAGCATCTACCCTGTCAAGCCTGCTCAAAATCTTATTTGTTTCAATAAGATCATCTCCCATTCTTCTAAATGCCAATGAATATAGGCCCAACTTGTTTGTAGCAAGACTTCACTATTTTTATACTCCACCACTCTGCAATAAAGGCCAACATTCCATTTGCCTTCCTAATTACTTGCTGTACCTGCATACTAACATTTTGTGACTGATGTACAAGGACACCCCGATCCCTCTGTACTTCAGAATTCTGTAGTCTCTCTCCATTTAAATAATATTCTACTTTTCTTTTCTATGGCTAGAATTTTTTCTTCAAGCTGCAGGGGCAGACCCCGCATACCGACGCATAAAATGACACGTGGTGACGTTGGGTGAGCGTCCTGATGTCACAGTGCGCCTTCACGATATTTTGGTGGGTGGGCACACGATGATCTCCAATGCATGCCCGCCATTAATTAACGGGCCCCTTGAGGCAGCAATTGTTGCCGATTTTCCGGGGCCCATGAGATCTTCAGGTTGTCGCACAGGCGCAGCAGGCAGGCAGATAGGCGACATTTGTATAAACCTCATCCATGGGTGGGATAAGAGGGTTGCGAGCGTTATTTGTCAGACGTTTAATGCTTAAAGTTACTGATACTTGCCTGTGTGAGCAGGAATACTTCAAAACTCTTCACAGCTGCTTAGACAAGAGTAAGAGCCTTCAGGTCAGGACTCTGAGTAAACATCATTTCTGGGGCCTTGCTGGTTTCAGGAAGCCTTCCCTTAACCTGGGAATGGGAGTTGTGCTACTCATTTGAGGCACCTCCTCTGAGGAGGAAGGGAGGGCGAGAGGCAGGAAGAGGCCAGGAGTCCACATTCAGCCTCCAGGGGAGCCACCCTTGGGAGCAGAGGCACAGGCACAAGGGGCTCAGGGCCAACAGGAAGTCCATGGCGGAAGGGGCCGCAGAAGACGCCAATATCATGATGCCATGGTATACAGACGGTGAAGCAGCTTCCTCAACATGTCTGAGGTGCAGTGCCGAAGGAGACTCCGTCTCTCAAGGAAGACGGTCACCTCCATCTGTCAGATGATAGGCCCTAGATCTGCGCCAACTATAAGGGTGGGCATCCCAGGCCAATGGCGTTGAAAGTTATGGCTGCCCTCAACTTCTATACCTCCGGCTCTTTCCAAGGATAGGTGGGTGATCTTTGTGGAGTCTCCCAATCAGCTGTCCACATTTGTGTCAAGTAGGTGACAGATGCTCTGTTCAGGTGTGCATTGACTTTTGTCCACTACCGCTGGGACAAGGCCAGGCAGACAGAGTGAGCCAGAGGCTTTGCAGTAATTGCTGGATTCTCCTGTGTCCAGGGTGCAATCAACTGCACACATGTGGCCATCAAGGCACCAGTGGGTGAGCCGGGTGCCTTCGTCAACAAAAAGGGATTCTACCCCTTAAATGTGCAGATAGTGTGTGATCACAAGATGCAGATTCTGCAAGTCTGTGCAAAGTACCCAGGCAGCTGCCCTGATGCTTACATCCTCAGGCATTCCCAGGTGCCGAGGCTCTTCAGTGTTGCAGCCTGGCTGGATGAATGGCTGCTGGATGACAAGAGCTATCCCCTCAAAAGGTGGCTCATGACACCCCTCTGCTATCTAAGGACAGAGGCTAAGCAGTGTACAATAGGAGCCACGCCTCCACAAGGGCTGTGGTAGAAAGAGAACCATCGGTCTTCTCAAGATGTGCTTCTGATGCCTGGACCATTCGGGGGCGCACTCCAATACCCCCCAGATCGTGTGTCGCTGATAGTGGTTGCATTTTGCACTCTCCACAATCTGGCGCTGGAAAGGGGCAACGCCATGGAGGAAGAAGATGTAGACTCAGTTGCTCCGGCTGCACACGATGAGTTCAGTGGTGAGTCCGAGGATGAGCACACACAAGAGAATGCTGAGGGGGTAGATGCTGACCCCGGCATCCTCCAGGAAGGCAGGGACACCCAGGAGGCTTTAATACAATGAACCTTCAGCTAGCCCACCACAAATGGACCTCCATAACAAGTCAGGGCTGCAAGCTCCATACTCGATACCTGAGACCAAAATCTGTCTGGGCAGGAACGTTAACTAAGGGCCTTGTCAATAAAGCTCAATGTCAAACAAGTCACCCATAACATCATGGGTTCCGTCCACCTGCAGAAGTAGCGAATCACCCTGAGCCATGCTCACGCATCAAAATTTTATGATTTAACAAAATGAAGCATCACAACAAGTGGTCACCTACTAATAGTGGGGCAACATAAAACCACCAGTGAAAAATCTGTGGTGTGCTTTAACTTTACGTTTGCAGATGCTACTTCTAGCTGGCACTGGCATCTGAGACAGCCTGCTCACTGTGCTGTCCTGTTGGCCTCGATGACCTTGGCAGCCTTCCTCTGGCCCGTGGAGCCTTTGATGGCCCCACCTGGGAGGGAGGGGCCAGTTCCACAGCTGGCATCTCCCCAGTCACTGCAGTCTCATTGGATCCTACGGTCACTGGCAGAGAGGCAGAGGATCTGCTGCCCTCATCCGGAGTGCCCTGAGAGGAGCCCACAGAGACAACAGGCAGCTCCTGCGTTGACGTGAGGTCGCTTCGGACCTCCCTGCTCACCATTGATGGATGGGCACCGAGCTGGGATACTTGGTGCCCAAACCATCTCCCACACTGGCACTGACCAGCTGAGGTCAATGCCGCTGTGAAGGCTTGCAGGTCCGAGAGCAACTCCAGGAGGCCCTGACTGTTCTGTTGGAGGAGCTTCTTCACGAGAGTCGCCACTGACCGAGCATGTGCCTGGTCCCCAGCAGTCCTCCTACTGCCGGACCCATGGGCACTCTCTGTCTCCGCCCACACCTCAAGCGAGTGTGAAGTGCCCTCACCGCTGTGACCCGGGACAGAAAACGATGATCTAATTCCTACCGAGGTGCTAGTATCTGCGCTGGTGCCTGCCTGGCATAGATGGTATGATGCTGGTGAGTCCAATTGTTCAGGGCTCTCAGGTGTCAGAGGTGGCCCCTCTGCCTCCTCCTCCTGGCCCTGCTCCGGTGATGCTGAAAGGAAGAACAAGGACATTTGATTAGTTAAAGTGGGGACAATGTCAATGTGCATGCCTGATCCCCGGATCATTATGCACTCATCCTTCCATAATCAAGGGTCAACCCATGTTGCAAGCTTCAATCACTGAACATTCAGCAGCTCCCTGGCTGCTGGGACACACATGGTGACCTCAGTGCTCAGCAATCTTACCTCCCCAGCCACTCTGCCACCGGTGGACCTGGGCACATGGCACCTCTCCAGATCCATTGTCTCCTGCTCGTATCTGGTGACAATGGCCAACTGGGCCTGGCCTCCGCCAGTCCGCATCCGCTCGGCGGCATTGCGTGCAGTCTTCTCCTGAAAAGGAGAGAGGAGCATTGATTAGCCCACCCTGTACCTGGATTCCCATCGCATCCCTGCCACCACAACTAGAGTGGGACATTGCAGGGCTCCAGTGCTTTGTCACCCTGCAACTGCTGTACACTCACACCAAGAAGCCAGGGCTGACCACCCCCCTTGCCCACAAGCTGCCTTCGTCACATTTGGCACCACATGGCCTAACCTTGCAAAGCAAGGAGACACAAGCATGTGGAATGCCAAGGGCAGCAAATGGATTGGTGCCCCGCCACCTGGAAGCTCTCCTCCCAGCATGCCCCCAAAACAGTACTCTGGGTGTTGGTGTCACACATGCTGCGGGTGCAGAACCCAGCTCAGCACTACCCTCTCAGGGTGAACTAGGTATGGGCAATATCTGCTGGCCCACCCAGCAAGGGAAGCATGCCGTGAAGGATTCAATGCTATAACTGCACTCAGAGTTGATGGGGGGGTGGGGGGGTACGATGCTTTGGGGGGAAAGCCTACCTGCTGTGTTGAGTGATCTTGCCAACATGGTACTCACCCTTTCCGAGCGCAATGCGTCATTGAATTGCTTGCATGTGTCACATGTGTCACGCCACATCATGGGAGCTGACTATCTCTGCCACCTCCTCCCAGGCTAATTTGGTCAGGTGGGGGGGCCTCCACCTCCCATCCCTCGGAATGAGGACCTCCCACCGCGCTGCCACCCCCTCCAGGAGGGCAGCTCAGCACTCATCAGAAAATCTAGGGGCACACTGCCCCGCTGCCCTACCCTCCTGCCTGGCCTGCTCTCCAGCTGCGTTCTGGGGAGCCCCTCTACTAGCCATGATGAACAGTCTTTGCAAGGCTGCCAGGGCTCTATTTGAACAGGCTGCCGGGTCACCATTGGACCCAGTAGTCATTGCACTCCCCCTGCCGCCCATCCACTCCCACTAACCTCGGGAGCTGCGCTTCACGCTGGGCGAGTCTTAATTGGCCCGCCCATGTAAAATGGTGGCGTGGAGCCTATGGCAGGCGGCGATCAGCTGTGCGCCCGCCCACGCCCACTCCCAAACGGCCCACCCGACGGGGAGAAAATTCTCCCCTATAGTTGAGAGTATAATAGCAAAGGACCAGCTAAATCAGTTTTTGATAACTTTTGAAGCTAATTTGTTGGAACCAAGCCAGCCTTCAAACAGAAACCAACCCCGTTTTTATCCAAGAACTTTACTAATTGCCAGATCCTGGCTAAGTAACCTGGAAACAGCCACAGATTTGAATCCAATATCCTGTCTTAACCTTGTTGCAGCCTGTGCAGGCATGTAATTTTGGGGAAGGCATGTTAATTTTTTTTAGCGGCTAATTATTTGTGTCTTGGGCAAAACAAGTTGCTAGAATGGTACATGCAAAATCATGATATTTTAAATCCCAATTCCCTATTCTCTGAAGGCAGTGTATCATGTTAGAGATACAGTTGTATTGGTACTGCAGTCCTTTGGTGGCTTTGACCTAAGGGTTGTTCATCATTTGTGAGCATAGATAAGTGTCTGCAAGTTCTTAACTATGTAGGGCATGAAAGCTAAGCCCAATCCTGTTCTTAACTCACATCCATATAAGTGAACTTTGCAGCAAGAGTGTCATAAGACAACAATCAGAAATGGGAGTTACTCTATCATGAGAAGTTTGCTCAAGTACCCTTATTTTCTTAAGGGTATTTGTTTTGTTACGATTTTGGAATTCATCCATTTCCTTTTCTATCAGGCCAGGTTTGTCAGTACTGTATATTTTATTTAAATTTGAAAGCTCTTGTTTAAAAATAGATATACGGAAATAGTATTCTGTTGTATTTTTCAATAATTTTTGATGTGGTTTTGATTCTCTGTCACTTTAATCTCTCATACACTAGATGTGGTTGTGCATGAACTGGAGCAAATTCCTGACAATATTTTCTAACCTAATTGCGATTTGGTTGTACATATGGGAAACATTATTGAGTTGACTTGCACTCATGCATCAAATTTTCTGCCAATGAACCAAAAGGGAGATGTTAATCTTAGAGCTTTTCTAGAGAGAGGCTGGAATCTTCCATTCTGGTCCAGCAGAACGCACAGGGGCTGCCGGATACGCACTCAGACCTGCACTCCTTTGCTCTAGCCTTGGGTGAAGTGCAGCAGTGGCTAGGCGAGAGGGGAATGCAGCACCTCAATCTCCCTGCAGGTGTCCCTTCTCCTCAAGGAGTCAGGGAGGTGCCAACAGGCAGCCACAGTGAGGAGGAGTGCCAGCCAGGCACTCCAAAGATGCCTAGCTATTCTACCTCTATTCTGCCAGTGACCGCACCACCTCCATCAGGTCAGGCCGAGGAGGGTGCACTTACATCTGAGCAGGAGACCCTTAGTAGGCCAGGGCCATCTAGGCTGGAGGCCACCAGAGGATGCCCGCCAAAGACCTCACAGTCACAGCGCATATGTTAGGAAATAGAGATAGGTTAAGTAAGTTATATTGGTATTTTTGGGTGTTAGGAATGAGTTTTAGCTTTAAAGTTTAGGTATTGTATTTCTGTATTAAGATTTGTATTTCTGTATGTGTGTGTTAAGAAAAGCTTTTAGTTTTAATTTTAAATGTGCCTGCATTTCTAACGAGAGTTTATACTGTAAGAGAGGTTAAGCAAGCACAAGACTAGAAAAGCTGGGCTGTTGCCTAGCACCAGGGGTCCAGAGAGGTAGGACAAACACACACACACACACACACACACACACACAGATGAAACTAGAAACAGCAGTTTGATTTGGAAGCTGTTTGAGTTCAGTTGTCTTTGAAGACAGCTGCAAAGTAGAAGCAACCTAGAAGGGGCAGATAGCCAACTCCAAGCTAAAGTTGGTTGAAAGTAGCTGCAACGGAGAGACTGGAGCAAATGGGACAGATAGCCAATCTCAAGCTAAAAAGAAAGTCCCCAAGAATCCAAGGGTGTGTAACAGGAAAAAGTCCCAAGCAGACCTTCTAATCAAAGGAAGGACAGGAAGAGGTCCTGTTCTGTGGAAGTGAATGCAAGGAGCGGTGAAAGGCTTCAAGCTTAAAGAGATAAAAGCTGCCAGAAGCCGAGTCAAAGTGATATAAAGGCTTGTGAGAAGTCAGAAGGTCCAAAGAGACAACTGAAGGTCTGTAACTCTTTGCTATGGGCATGTGAAGTAGTGGTGTACTATTGACAACTGAGTCAGTGAGAGAAAGTGCATGAAGGAAAGCTTGAATGAGTATGGTAACCCAGGGGAGTGAAACATCGGGAGCAGAGTTTGAAACCCTGGAGGTGAACCCTTGCAGAAGGCATCTGAGAGAATGCGTTAGTTTGGGAGAAAATTCCAAAGCCAGATCCTTGGAGAGTGGAGATTGAAAACCCTTGTGTGAAAGACGGAGTTCAATGAGACTAGTTGGCTCATAGTGTGACAAGTGTCTGGTGGGGCGTTGGAGAGAGATCCATAGCATCTGTCTAGGGTGGCATCTGTCACTTGGTTTCAGATTGTGGTGTGTCAGATCACTTGCCAATTAGTTTATATAGACTGTACTTAGGCCACAGCTAGAGTATTGCGTGCAGTTCTGGAATCCACATTATAGGAAGGATGTGATGATACTAGAGAGAGTGCAGAGGAGATTTACCAGGATGTTACCTGGCCTGGAGAGTTTTAGTTATGAGGAGAGATTGGATAGACTGGAGTTATTTTCCTTTGTGCAGAGGCGATTGAGGGGAGACATGATTGAGGTGTATAAAATTATGAGGGGCATGGATAGGGTGGACAGGAGGAAAGTTTCCCCTTGGTGGAGGGTTCAATAACCAGGGGACAGAGATTTAAGGTAAGTGGCAGGAGGTTTAGAGGGGACATGAGGAAGAATTTTTTCACCCAGAGGGTGGTGGGAACCTGAAACTTACTGTTTGAAAGGGTGGTAGAGGCAGAAACCCTCATAACATTTAAGAAGTATTTGGATGTGCACTTGCGATGCCATGGCATGCAAGGCTATGGGCCTAGTGCTGGAAAATGGGATTAGAATAGTTAGGCACTTGTTCGACTGGCACAGACTCGATAGGCTGAAAGGCCTTATTCTGTGCTGTAGACCTCTATGACTGTACTTACTGTGAACATTAGGGTATAAGATAACTTTTGTTACCCGTGTTATCCTTACAAATCTGTATACAAAGATCAAATCAAGCACTGGCCATCATCTGTGAGTATTATAATATAGTTAATCTTATCTTGTTTAATAACTGTTTCATGCTTTTGTTAAAAGTTCATTAGTTGACTCCGTTGACTCTGTTCAGTAGCCACTCTCCACATATCTAAACTGCTATGACATAGCCGTTGGTGAAGCTGAGTTATTTAAAAATCCCAGAGGGAAATTTTAAACAACTGTCATAACCTATATTTTTAAGTGGTATGTTTGAGATGTAGCTCTAAATTCAGGAATCAGACCTCCAGTTCTTGAGAGGTTTTTATATTAAACTATATGAGACATTTATTAATTTACACAAGTTAAATATATGGCTACAAATTACAACTATCATAACTTTTAACAAATTCCCAAACTAATCTCCATGAAAGCAACAGCAACCCATAGACTTTAAGCAGACACCAGGCAAAGTATTTTTACCTTGCAAATTCAAAATGAGGTTCCTTTCACTTTGGTTCCTTTGCAGACAGTGGTCGGCTTACAGGCTTTGATGTTACATTCCTCTGCCCTGCACACACAAAACTGCTATCGGTTATACTTAGCATATCTCATTGAATATAAATTCTCATTGTATCACCAGCCCCTTTTAACTCCACCTCTTCTAACAATAAAATCCCTTTCATAGTACCAATTTTATTAGTAATGTAAACATTACTTGGTCTCTGCCAGATAGGTGCCAGATTTCACTCCCCCTCTTGAATGCTATATTCGACAAAATGCAAATACTCTACTTCTGTTACATCTCAAAACTAGTATACATCAAAGCACCCAGACTAGCTGGCTTTAATCTAATTAAGACACACCCACAGACTAAACCTCTATTTAAAAAAAATTCCAAATAATATTATATACATTAATAGCTTCATGACAAAAAAATATCAAGCCAGGTTCTGCCCTGGGAGCAGGCTTGTCCAGTTGCAACATTAGCTGGGATCATTACACATAGCAGTCAGCAGTCTGCCTCCACCTCAGCTGAGGATATTGGGGCTGCACCTAGATGTAGCGGTAGGCAACAAAAGATTAAGAAGTATTGAAGGCACACAGGTGTACAACTATTGTATATAGTTTTGGCACTCGCACATATGTGTTCACTTGCACAGTTTGGAGGTTTCCTCGATTCCGTCTTGCTGCTAGTTGCTTCAATGGTTGTGGGCATTTAATGGTGTTGAATTTGATCTGCCAGAGTCTGATAAGTGAATCTATAAGATTTCATTCTCTCGCATTATCAACATAATGATTATTCAATAATCCCAGGTGTGCATGATTAAGCATTGGCCATGATTTGAGAGTGTGCAGCCTGTCCACAAATTGTGCAAGCCATTACATGCAGCTTACCATGTTCTGAAAATGTGTTCAGTGAGATATTTGCATTTCTTGCTGCTGTTGCCCTGATATGAAATGTAGGTGGATGTCATAAGAATTTAAGGTGAATTAAATCTGCTATGTGACTGGCAAGGAACACTAGATGCAGCTTCAGGGTTGAGAAAGTGAAGCTCTACACTGACTTCTAGAGTAGAAAGCCAGAGGCTGCCCTACATATCTGGGGGAAGCTGTGGTGGGCATATCCAATTGTTAATGTCCTTCCTCGGTGATCAGTCATTTTGAGCTAACATGCAGATGAAGGCTTTAAGTAAGGATGCAATGGGCAAGTTAACCTTGACTGCAAGAGGGATTGAGAGTAGGATTTAAGAACCGTGTGTGCAGTTGACTGAAACCTTTGTCAGACCTCACATGGAGATTTGTTGGCCTTGTCTCCATATCAAGGGAGGCAGTAGAACTCAAAGGTTTTGCAACCAAAGTGCATCAGACATCATTGAAGGACCAGGGTCCTCGTGCATGATGTGAGAGAGAATAGAATGAGCATGTGTGCTGGACCATGCCAAGGACTGTGAGGCTATCCATGTGAAGCATCAGCAGCTCTAACAGGCCTCTGCAGGCCCCATGCAGGGAAAATGTTTATCTTGGCTGGAGTGTCCACAATGATGAATCATAGTCTCTCACTATTGCTAAGGCCATCTAGGACTGAGATTTGTAGGAGACTCTGAGATTGGAGGATCCGGAGTGGTTACAACTCAGGAACCCATAGTGCAGGCGAGGCACTCTCAGTGAGTGGATTCCAAAGTAATCTCGAAACTTCCCGGCATGGTAAAGATGTTAAGGGATATGGGTTTGCTATGAGTGCATGGTGATCAGGGGGCAGGAATACTATCTTCCTTGATCAATTGCATGGAGGAGTGATTTCGAGGTACGAATTGGTGTTCCCATGCTGTTCCTCCCTGCGGATCCCTCTATCTGGTTGTGCCTGAACAAGCTCTTTGCCAGGTGGCACCCCCCCCCACCCCCACCCCCTGCACACAGCCTCTAACTTTGGGACCAGGTGTCAGGGTGACATGAGTGCATCCCTGCCCAGGTTAGATTTGCATTGCACACAGATTTTGTGTGGGCATGGGCAAAATCACAATTCTACTTGGAGAACAGAGTAATGTGCAGGTTCTAATGTCTACATTTAGCGCCAGGGTTTTGCATATAAGCATAGTTTGGTACATGCAAAGGATCAAGCCAGCAGCAGGGCAGACAATTCAGCTATTATAATTTCAAGGTACATTAGAGAAAAGCATAACATCTGTAACTGAAAAGGAACTTTGGCCTGCCAGCCAGCATAAGATAGAAAACAAAAAAGTTAAGGAAATGTGTCAGCAGTTGATGCCTCTGCATGTGGCTCGGCAACATTCTGGCCCTCAACAGCTCCATCTGTTTCATCATCCTTATCGTCGGAGGAGACATTTTGGTCCTCCATGTATCCTTCAGCCGAAGCACCCCCCCTTTGTGGCGCTAGGTTGTGCAGGGCGCAGCAGATGATGATCCGGGATGCAGTGTGCTGAGCATTGGACAACTTCACCAGAACCATCTAAGCATCTGGACCTCATCTTTAGGAGGCCTATCGTCTACTCACTCATGGGCCTGGTAGAGGCATATGTGGCATTGTAATCCTCATCAGCAACACTCTGCGGATGCAAATTGGCATCATCAGCCACATCTTCTGGGGGTATTCCCTGTCCCCAAGGAGGCAGCCCAGCAATCCCTGAGGTCCTTCAAAAATCTGTGGCACACATACATAGAAACATACATAGAAAATAGGAGCAAGAGTGGACCATTCGGCCCTTTGAGCCTTCTCCACCATTCATTATGATCATGGTTGATCATCCAACTCAATGGCCTGCTCCCGCTTTCTTCTGGGAGTGGGTCAGAGTGTCTGCGTCATGAGCTCCCTGGGAAACGAGCATAAATGTGCAGGATTTGCCTTCTGTGATCACATATGAGCTACACGTTCAAAGAATGACTATTGTCAAGGCCACATGTGTGCAGTCAACAGTGCCCTGCATTTGCAAGAAACCTGAGATTGTTACAAACCCCAACGCCCTTGCAGCCTGGCTTTCCAGATCCACATGGAATTGGACAAATTGGTGCGTGCATGCATCTGTCACGTGCTGGATGCACTCGTGTGTTGCTGCACAGGTCTGTGGTGGAGCCTAGGAAGGAGCCACTGGCAAAGACAATTAAGGTAGCAGTGACCTTCGATGCATAAGACCATAAGACATAGGAGCAGAAATTAGGCCTTTCGGCCCGTCGAGTCTGCTCCGCCATTCAATCGTGGCTGATAAGTTTCTCAACCCCATTCTCCCGCCTTCTCCCCGTAACCTTTGATTCCCTTACCAATCAAGAACCTATCTATCTGGGTCTTAAATACACTCAATGACCTGGCCTCCACAGCCTTCTGTGGCAATGAATTCCATTGATTCACCACTCTCTGGCTAAAGAAGTTTCTCCTCATCTCTGTTCTAAAAGGTCTTCCTTTCACTCTGAGGCTGTGCCCTCAGGTCCTAGTCTCTCCTACTAATGGAAACATCTTCCCCATGTCCATTCTATCCAGGCCTTTCAGTATTCTGTAAGTTTCAATCAGATCCCCCTCATCCTTCTAAACTCCATCGAGTATAGACCCAGAGTCCTCAAACATTCCTCATATGTTAAGCCTTTCATTCCTGGGATCATTTTCATGAACCTCCTCTGGACCCTCTCCAGGGTCAGCGTATCCTTCCTGAGATACGGGGCCCAAAATTGCTCACAATAGTCTAAATGTGGTCTTACCAGAGCCTTATAAAGCCTCAGCAGCACATCCCTGTTTTTATATTCTAGTCCTCTCGAAATAAATGCCAACATTGCATTTGCCTTCCTAACTACCGACTCAACCTGCAAGTTTACCTTAAGAGAATCCTGGACGAGGACTCCCAAGTCCCTTTGCACTCCAGATTTCTGAATTCTCTCCCCATTTAGAAAATAGTCTATGCCTCTATTCTTCCTACCAAAGTGCATGACCTCACACTTCCCCACGTCGTATTCCATCTGCCACTTCTTTGCCCATTCTCCTAACCTGTCCAAATCCTTCTGCCGCCTCCCCGCTTCCTCAATACTACCTGTCCCTCCACCTATCTTTGTATCATTTGCAAACTTAGCCAGAATGCCCTCAGTTCCTTCATCTAGATCATTAATGTATAAAGTGAAAAGTTGTGGTCCCAACACTGACCCCTGCGGAACCCCACTAGTCACCGGCCGCCATCCTGAGAAGGACCTCCTTATCCCCACTCTCTGCCTCCTACCAGACAGCCAATCTTCTATCCATGCTAGTACCTTGCCTCTAACACTATGGGCTCTTATCTTACTGAGCAGCCTCCTGTGCAGCACTTTGTCAAAGGCCTTCTGGAAGTCCAAGTAGATAACATCCATTGGCTCTTCTTTGTCTAACCTGCTCATTACCTCCTCAAAGAATTCTAACAGATTTGTCAGGCATGACCTCCCCTTGATGAAACCATGCTGACTTTGCCCTATTTTACCATGCACTTCCAAATAATCTGAAATCTCATCCTTAATAATGGACTCTAAAATCTTACCAACGACCGAGGTCAGGCTAATCGGCCTGTAATTATCTGCCTTTTGCCTCACTCCCTTCTTAAACAGGGAGGTTACATTAGCAATTTCCGAGTCCTCTGGGACCCTCCCTGACTCCAGTGATTCCTGAAAGATCACCACTAACGCCTCCACTATCTCTTCAGTTATCTCCTTCAGAACTCTGAGGTGTAATCCATCTGGTCCAGGTGAGTTATCCACCTTCAGACCTTTCAGTTTTCCTAGCACCTTCTCCTTGGTAATGGCCACCATACTCACCTCTGCCCCCCTTGAATTTTAGGGATGTTACTCTTGTCTTCCTCCATGAAGACTGACACAAAATACCTATTCAGTTCCTCTGCCATTTCTTTGTTCCCCATTATTACTTCTCCAGCATCATTTTCCAGCAGCCCAATGTCCACTTTTGCCTCTCTCTTACCTTTATATATCTAAAAAAAGCTCTTGCAATCTTCTTTTATATTACTGGCTAGTTTACCCTCATATTTAATCTTCTCCTCCTTATTTCTTTTTTACTTGTCCTCTGTTGGTCTTTGTAGGCTTCCCAATCTCCTGGCTTCCCACTGCTCTTCGCCACATTGTATGCTATCTCTTTAGCTTTTATGCTGTCCCTGACTTCCCTTGTCAGCCATGGTTGCCTCATCCTCCCTTTATTATGCTTCTTCTTCCTAGGGCCCTAGGGATGAATTTTTGCTGTGTCTCCCAAATTACTCCCAGAAAATCCTGCCATTGCTGTCTTTCCTGCTAGGCTCATCTCCCAGTCAATTCTGGCCAGCTCCTCCCTCATGCCTCTGTAGTTATCTTTATTCAACTGTAAGACCGTTACATCTGATTCCAGCTTTTTCCTCTCAAATTGTAGGGTAAATTCTATCATATTATGGTCACTTCCTCCTAAGGGTTCCTTCACCTTAAGCTCCTTTATCAAATCTGCCTCATTACACATCACTAAATCTAGAATTGCCTGTTCCCTCGTGGGCTCCACCACAAGCTGCTCCAAAAAGCCATCTCGTAGACATTCCAAAAATTCCTTTTCTTGGAATCCACTACCAACCTGATTTTTCCAGTCTACCTGCATATTGAAATCCCCCATGATCACTGTAACCTTGCCTTTCTTACACGCCTTTTCTATCTCCTGGTGTATCTTGTGCCCCACATCCTGACTACTGTTCGGAGGCCTGTACATAACTTCCATTATGGTTTTTATACCTTTGCGGTTCCTCAACTCTACCCACAGATTTTATATCATCTGACCCTACGTTGTTTCTTGCTACAATTTAATTTTATTCCTTACTAAAAAAGCAACCCCACCCCCTCTACCAACCTGCTTATCTTTTCAATAGGATGTATATCCTTGGATATTTAGCTCCCAGTCCTGATCCCCCTGCAGCCACGTCTCTGCGATGCCCACCACATCATACCTGCCAATTTCAATCTGCGCCACAAGTTCAATTACCTTATTTCGTACACTGCGTGCATTCAGATACACCTTCAGTCCTATATGTCCCATCCACCTTCTCATTGTTGTCCCTTTATCTGATGTGCTTGAAGTTAGATTCCTAGCCCTTTCCAAACTCTCTGTCCTATTTTGTGTTCTAGAGACTTTAATAGCTTCTCCTGGGCTCTCCTTTCTTTTCAGTTTTTTTCATAATTTTCCATGAAGTTGGATCCACCCCCCTACATGCTAACCTGCCGCTTTGTTTCCCACTAGTCATACTTCTTGGAGTTTTACCCTTCCCTTCCCGCCCCCACTTTCTAGTTTAAAGTCCTGTTGACCACCCTATTAACCCTTTTCACTAGAACATTGGTCCCAGATCGGTTCAGGTGGAGACCATCCCAACGGTACAGATACCTCCTGTTCCAATAGTGATGCCAGTGCCCCATGAAATGGAACCCCTCATTCCCGCACCACTCCTTTAGCCACATGTTTACTTCCCTTATTCTTGCATCCCTATGCCACCGGCATAGGATTCCCTCCAAGTCCTTGGGCCGCAGGTTATTGTAAAGAAGCTGGGAGATGTGTGCAGCCATATTCTGTGACATCCTAAGGCACCTTTGGCATTGCCTTTTGCTCATTTGTAGATAGCTTCACTGCCTGCAACATAACCATGTTCAGCCAACGCTTGCTGTTGCAGTGGATCCTGTTAGCATCTTGACCTTTTTGAGGCCCCACTGTCTCTTGCTGCTCAGGCCTTTGCTCCTGTTGACCTTGTGCCAACATGCGATGGACCTTCCCGCTCTTCTGGATGAGAGCCAGTAGAAAGGCAAGGCTGTCTGGAGCCTGCATCATGGAGGCCTCAGTGGATCTGCGCACAAATTGAAGTAATAAACGTAGTAAGCATACTCTTTCCAAGTTTGCCTCCATCTCAGAGCCACCAAGCCAGGGTTAGGCCATGCACCTGGCTTCTGTCTAAACATGGAATTCCCACCCCACCCCTTCCAGCTGAAGGACATCCTGGAGGACCAGGGATGGGTATTCCTCTCGTTCATAAATGACTGCGCATGGAAACATTGCTCTTTGACCAGGGTAATGAGTGCCAAAGGTGAGAACCCTCCCTCTGACTATTCAGTTGGCCTCCACAACTATCAAGAATCTATAGTGAGACCATTGCCTTGGCAGCATAGAAAGACTAACTACACGAACCCTTGTCAGCCATGATCATTCACCTGGGAGGATGGAGTTTTGGAGTCTGGAATTTGCTGCTGTCCACCAGCCGTGCCCTTGGAGGCATCCACCTCCCTCCTTCCCTTCATCCCTGTCTCTGATTGCAGCAGATGGCAAATTACACAGAATAAATGGCAGCTCCTGACCTTGATGGGATCTCAATGTTATGAGACCCACAAGTCAGAAACAAACAAGCTATTGTGTGGGGTTCACTATAGAGAGGAGAACACAGCTGAGCATGGTTGTTGCCTCATGATTATTAGGATGCTTCTTTAGTCGTCCAGTGCTGACCTTGAACTCCACCTACCCAAAAAACCTACCTTCCACTTAGAGGTATTGCAGTTTTATATTGACTGCGTTGCATTGTTGAGAATTGAAAAATGGTCGTGTCACCTTTGAGACTGGCTCTACAACCTTCTACAGTCCCCTGTCACCTATCAACATCCCCCCCATCACCCTCGATCCACCCAATATAACCATTCCTCTTCCCTCTGTCACCCTTGAACGTTCGCTGGTTACACTTGCACCAATTACCATTCAATTGCACATGCATTCCCTCCCCTCTGAGACTTATCCCGTTATTGTCCCCATGTCCACTCTGACCCTTCCATTATCTGGGTCATCTGTTTTGTCTGCTTTTGTGAGTACTCCCACACCCTACCCCACCAGGAAAGCTTCAGCTACCTGACTATCACCCTGGACTTGCCACCCTATCACATCCCACTCCCCCTCTCACTGACACTATTCCCTCTGCCCAGTACCCCAGGGCCCAATTCCACCCACAGGACCCCACCATCGACAGCACCGACCACCAGTAGCACCATCTCTCTCCCATCATCCTTGCTGGGAAACACCCCATCCTTCACCCAGCCACAAGATCCTAGACCCATCCCACATCACTGCACCCTCACATTCCCTTGCTACCTCCCTCCTTGCCCCAGTCTCTTCCTTCCCTGGTCAGCCCTCCTCGCTTCCCCTAACTCCCATGTCCAGCCTCCACTCCATCTAATCTCTCCTCACCTGCCTCCCATATCCAGCCTCCACTTTTCACTCTACCCTACTCCCACTTCCATCCTTAGCCTGACTCCTGTGTCCAGCCTTCACTCCACTCTACCCCCTTCCCACCTTCCTCCCACCAACTCCACCCTCCACCCCCCTCCTCCCGTGTGCAGTCTTCACCCAGCTTGTCCTATTGTTACCTGATATGAATCAAGTTGTGAGCAGTTCCCAAGGCGGCCAAAGCAGCATCTATTCACCTCAAAGTCATGGAAGAAGTCAAGCTTACTAGGTGCATGCCATTTGCATAGTTGAGAGAAGTGAATGTTCTAATTTAGGAATGGTGGCAACTTAATTTGCAGGAGGGACTTAATTCCGACAAGATAGACTTTTCTTGAATATGCGTGACATACTAATGCATGCAAAAGGGCTTCCTGACATTGTTCGTTGGGAAGTTTGGCCTGTCTTTAAAGTACCAAGAGCAAAATTCCTGAAGTTCATCCTGATGTCAGGAAACTGATTTTTGGTCCCATGCCAAACTAAGTTCCCCTAAGCTTCCTGCTGCTGGTGGGTCCAGAAGATTCCATCCAATGTATGGAGCTTTTTTCCTAAAGTAAATTTGAAACAATATGATGTGAATGCTCTCAGCTTTCACTTTACCTGGTGCTTTTTAGCTACATGGATGGATTAGTAAAGTTCCAGTTTAATATAAATCATTTCAAGATTTGAGCACAATGCTGAAATATTCAGTCTATTATCAGCAATTCTATCAGGAGACCCTACCTTGCCCTGGAAAATCAATACTGGAGGAAGATGACTTTGTTTTAACAACTCATCCAAATAGCAGTGTTGGCTGAATGTGGCAGCCTCAATATCCACATTAGAAGTATGGGTATGTGAACTGAGGAACCATGACTCTGTTACATATATGAGTGAATATTTCATTTTGCCCATAATTTTACAAAATCCTACAATTATAAATCAACACACTGGGGAAGATTTCCTCTGGGAGCCGATGGAGTAAATTTTCTTCGTCAACCCCTAAGGTGCAGAGCATTGTGCACCAGGAGTGCCTAACAAGAATTTGAGAACATGTTACATGGTTACTGTTCATTGAAAGTAATGTGTAACTAAATTGTAAAGCTGTGTACAAAAATAATTTTGAAAAAATCTTTTCCCCTGCAATTTGAAGAGTTCGATTTCAGGGAAATGTGACTTGATGTAGATTAGGCCAATTGAAGCCTATTTACTAGGCTTTGTTCATTCTGTTTTGGGTAGCCTACAGGATTTTCATTATGCCATGTCTTTATTTCAGCTTTCCAAAATTTGAGGTCTTTATATCTCAAGCATTTTTTGGAAAGGCAATGTTGCTCCTTAAATACAAAAATGAAGATTTTCACATGTCAATTGTCCTAATTAAAAACAGAAGAGTAGATAATGGCAACCTTCAGTGTAATCTACTGACTTTAAAAGGGAAAAGAGCTATGCTTAGAGAAAGCACAAATTTATTTTAAAAAGGCAACTTCCAGAACTGTTCAATCAATTATCACTCAGCTAACATTGCTGAAGTACAGTATTAATACAAAAGTAAAAAAAATGTGGTTGCTGGAAATCTGAAATAAAAGCAGAAAATGCTGGAAATACTCTGCAGTTCTGGCAGCATCTGTGAAGAAAGAAACAGAATACATTAGTGGAATTTAATGCTTCCCGCTCCCCCTCCCCATCGACACCAAGGGTCGGTTCAGAGGCGGGGGGTGGATGTGATTGAGTGAGAGGGTGTGGCTGGAGATCCCACTGCCTTCCCCCCTCCTTCCAATTAAGTCTGGAGTGGGAAGGGTGACCTTACCGCTCAGAGGCCAATTCCCACTGTCACGGGTATTCAAACAGCAGTGGGTGAGGGTACTTGCCATTCAGGGAGGCCACCCAGCAGAACCTATTGGGCTTGCCAGCGGCCTACAGGAAGGGGAAGGTGTCCCTCATTCATGGGCACTTGGTGCCTGATTGTGGGACCTGGCATCAGGGATGGGGCAGTCCCACAGGAATCCAAACCCCTTGCGTCTGAAACCCCTCTTCTCCCATCCTGACAACCATCCCCCTGCAACCCCCATCATACCCACCACATCCAGGGATCCATCGCCAATTCCTCCTGTAGGCTCTACTGTATTAGCAACAGTGGCCACTGCTCCTTCAGGTGCTCTGGCAGTGCAGAGCTGCTGACCCCAGATTGGCTGGCAGCTCCTGAGGGTGGAATTTCAATCCTACTGGGTGTTTAATTGGACTGGAGACCCGACATTGCCCAGGTGAGTGCCTGATCAGAAGTAAGTATAGTTGGGCCTCCCTGGGAAAAGAGACCTGGGGCTTTCATCAGTTTTCCAAATGTTGGATGAGATCCCAGTCACCTGTATTAAATCCCAGCCAGTGTTTCTGATGAAAGGTCATTGACCTGATATTCTGTTTTTCTGCAAATGCTACCAGACCTGCTGAGCATTTTTAGCATTTTCGTTTTTTTCTTTAGAAGTACTTCATTATCTCAAAAACACTTTGGGACATACTGAAACTGTGAAAGACATTATATGAATGCAATCTTAAATGCCAAGCTGGAAATGCTCAATAGAAAATTGACTTGCACAGCTGCTTAAATTAGTGATTACGCTCGCACGTAGAAAATACTTGCTGTAATGCTTCTGACTTATTACTAGAAGAAAATGGCAATGTTAAATCTTGCTCCCAGCTAAACTTCCACATGTACTTCAATCCTCACAGGGCTTTCTTCATGCACATTACAGCATGTGAAATCTGTTCTGACTATTTCAAAACTTTGATTTTATTAAATAATAAGTGACATTTCAAAGTTATTAACTATCACCATGTGTTGCAGTTTTCAACTACGCCTGAGTGTAAAGTTTGGAATAGTAAGCCTAATTTTTATTTTAGTTTTAATGGCTTTAATATATTTTTAATTTCTAGTAGATCTCCCATGGCTATGATAAATTAACCGTTGTGCTGTTGCATTGGGATTGTATGAGGTTTGCTATTGAATTATATTCTACCAAGCAACTCAGGCTATATCTATTTTGGCATACATTGTAATGACAAAGTTGTTCCTTCTCTCTTGGGTGACTTAGACATAACGCCAGGTTTTGCAATAGGAAAGGTGCACCTTATAGTGTCACTGATGAAAAGCATGAGGGTGGTAATTACAAAACTTCATTATTGTAGCTAACACAAAATTAGTTACAGTCTCATTATTATTCTTTAATGCAGGCAGTGCTTGTTGTGAAGGAATATGGAAAGGTATAAAGTGTCAGAAAGGGATCAAAAGATGGCAACTTCTGTAGAGTAATTTGCTGCACGTTCTTTAGGAGTTAGGTCGCAGATCAGCCATAATCTCACTGAATGGCAGAACATGGTTGACGGGCTAAACGGTTAACTGCTGTTCCTATGAAGGGCAATGGGATTAAATTGAGTATGAACTCTAAACTGGAACTGGGATCGCAGAGGTTGATTAACTGGTGCCAATTCATCGCATTGCAGGCAGCATGGTGAATTTCTGATGTTGTTTTACATTATTGCTGCATGCAGCCAGCACTGATCGCTGCATGCATCAGCAGGGAGCCCAATATGATCAGTGCCTAGTGCTGCTTAAAGTAGTTCTTAAAAGGGCTGGAATAAGAGGTGAGACCCCTTTGTGAACTGAATGGCTGAATATGTGAAAGAGCATGTAAAAGATAATGCACTGGAGGGTTGGTAGAAGATATAGAAAGGAGAAGAGAAATTTATGTCCACAGGGGATCAGGAGGTCCTCCAGACATATGCTCATGAATCAGTGGAAACAAGTAGCAATGGAGGTCAATAGCAGGACTGTTGTTCCTAAAACCTGGATGCAGTTTAATGATCTCACACGAATAGTCAGGTAGGTTCATTTTCAAATGGCACATCCAAGCAACTGCACCACCTCTTGCACTGTTGAATCCACCAAAAACCTCTATTAATCAGGAGTCTACCATTCATATGCTTTACTTCACCCTCACACTTAGCACTGATGGAAGCTTAGCACTCAGTTCACAAACACAGCTATTCAACCATGACTAACACATCTCCTAAATTTATTGCAAAACACTCACTGACAACTTATCTCTTTCTTGCAGGTGAAGGTGGTGCCCAACAGGAGGTAGTGGCAATGATCTGGAGGAGGACAAGTGCATCTTCATGTTGAACATCCATGGAGGAGTCAGTGCTGGCCATCATGGGAAGGGCATCACGGAGGGTATGCTGCCTAGTGTATAAGTAGACATTGCTTACTTTCTTCTTTTCCCTCACCACAACCTAATCCTTGTCGCAGTTTTCATTTCAGATACCCAAGGACAAAAACTTACCTATTCAGTGTGGCACCAAAGAGCCCTAGTAAAATTGAAGTCAATTGGAATCAGAGGGAATACTTTCCACTGGCTAGTGTCATATCCAACACAACGGAAGATGGTTGTGGTCTTGGAGGCCAATCAACTTTGCAATTAAGTGATATCAAGCCTAAGTCTTAGAAGCCAGAGGATTGTAAGAGGAATGAAAAAAAAGGTAAACAAAGAACTCCACAGTCTTGAAGTCCAGATAAGATCAATTTAGATAAGACTGACTTGTAATTCAACACTGAAAATATGGGGAAGAGGGAAATATATAGGAATTTGTATATACAACTTAAAATAAACAAGCAAGGGATACTCAGAGCATGGTTATGTCAATAAAATCAAAAGAGATAAGAAAAACCCAGTGTTAATTGCCACAATCATTAATTGCCTCATCTCCTCCTTCAGAAGCACTGCTCCCATCCTGAAAACTTCAAGCATATTGTTGGCTGAGTATCTCATTATCAATGAAGAAGAGTCATATGGACTTGAAACGTTAACTCTGTTTTTCTCTCCACAGATGCTGTTAGACCTGCTGAGTTTTTCCAGCGTTTTTGTTTCAGATCTCCAGCATCCGCAGTATTTTGCTTTTATCTCATTATCAACCTAGTTTTAAAGCTGTATAGCGGTTAGTTGATATAGTCATGTGGTCAGTTAACTACATTCTCTTAAAAGTACATAGCACTCCACTTTATTTTCAAGTAAAGGGGGAGGGATGTGGTAAAGTTGACAAGCTTCACAACATCCCAATTATTTACATGAATAACTATTTACAAGTCAAGTCTCTCAGGAGGCTTCCTCAGACATGTCAAGCATCATAGCTCAATGGCCTTGGCTAGTTTTTCCGAGACCCCCTCCTCATGGGTCAACTGTTCACCAGGCTCTTCAGTGGATCTCTTAGGTCCAATGGGCCCCACTGGTACTTCCAAATCGTGTGTGACTTTGCTTCCACGTGAGGTGCAGACTCAAATGCAAGTGATGACTGCATTTCTTCTTGTGGGACTGTCTCTCTTCTCCGGAGAAGATCCATATGTCGCCTAATTATTCAGCCATTTATCAATACATTACAGGAGAGAGGTCCTGTCATGGTACTCACTTCGCCTAATAATCAATTGGGCCCATCTCCAAAGTTCTTCACAAGAGCTGTGTCTCCCATGGTAAAATTATTTTCACGATTATGGCCATCATGTCTGGTCTTCTGGGCCTCTTGGCTTCCTTCTACTCTGCATTTGGCCTGATAAGAGTTAGACAGTGCAGAGCTGTCTCTTCATTAGTAACTCAGCGGGGGCAATACCTGTGGTCGTGTGTGGTGTCGTCCGGTATGCGAACAGGAACAATGACAATCTGGTGCTGATGGAATCCCCTTTCAGCTTTTTCATCCCCCACTTAAATGTGTGGACTGCCCGCTCCGCTAAACCATTAGAGGCAGGGTGGTAAGGCAAGGTTTTGATATGAGTTATTCCACTGAGGGTTGTAAACCTGTGGAACTCCCTGCTGTACAGTCTTGTTATCTGACATGAGCACATCTGGTAACCTATACACTACAAAGCTCTGTTGCAAATGGCCTATGGTGGCAGCAGAGGTGGGTGACCGGACTTTGTAGACATCCATCCACATGGAGTGGATGTCTTTTTTTACCATTCATGCGACGTGGTCATCACTAGCTAGGCCAGCATCTATTACCCATCCCTAAATGCCCTTGTTCAGGGATATGAGAGTCACCACCTTGCTGTGGGCCTGGAGTCACATGTAGGCTAGACCAGGTCAGGACAGCAGATTTCCTCCCCTAAAGGGGATTAATGAACCAGATAGGTTTCATGGTCATTAGACTTAATTCCAAATGTAATTTTTTTTTTAAATCAAATTGAAATTCCACCATGGCAGGATTTGAACCCAAATCTCCAGAACATTACCCTGGGTCTCTGGATTACTAGTCCAACAATACTACTATGCCATTGCCTCCCCACCTATTAGTAAAAGGAATGTCTTGCCCCAGAAGGGCCCCATGTAGTTGACGTGGGGGCACAGCCATGGCTGCCCCAGCCATTCCCAGGGGTACAATGGAGCTAAGGGGGGTAGCTTTTGTACCTCCTGGCATTGAAGATGGTTTGATGTCCACATCCAGCCCTGGCCTCCACAAGTAGCTGCATGCAAGCATAGTCATCCTACTAATGCCAGGGTGAGCGCTATGTAAATTGGCAAGTAATGGCCTTTGCCCTCTTGGGGGCATGATAACCCTTGCTCCCCAGAGCAATATGCTGTCCTGGCAGGTGAGCTCATATCTGCGATTGAAATAGGGCTTCACGCCAACAGACATTGGCTCTCCTGACCATCCATTCAAGACTTGCTCCCAGACGCGAGATAAAAGTGAATCTTGGTTGCCCACTCAAATTTGTTTGGCCTGGACAGGGGAGGAATCAAAAAAATTCAATATTAAGACAAGTTCCTGGGGAATTGGAACCTTTACATTATCTGGCAGGGGGAGGCAGCTCTGTGTTAGCATGTGTGATCTGGCTTCCCAGTGAATAAAAGTGTATTAGTCAGCAGCCAATATCAGTGCACTGGATGTGAACAGATACGACAGGGGGTATCGTCTTATCCTCTCCAAACAATCCCGACAGAGGCTTGTGGTTGGATATAATGTGAAAATGGTGACCGTGAAGTTATTGATGGAATTTATGAACAGAAACACAGGCAAGCCCCCTTCTCAATTTGAGAATATTGATGCTCTGCAGCACTGAGCACGCAAGATGTATAACTAATGGGTGGAATTTTCTGTGCCCTCTGGCAGCAGACATGATAGGTGGTGGACGAGGACTGGTTCATGACGGCAGGAAGGAAGATTGCGATCTTCTGCTCAGCCTGCCTAAGTTGGGCCATGTTTCCCACCAACGGTTGGCGGGGAGCTCATTGTAAATTATCAGCACCCCATTAAAAGGCCATCCTACCAGGCTCTGGACCCCTGCTGGATTGTCCGTCCACGTTAGTGGGAAAGCTCATCGATGTGCTTCACAGCAGCACACAAGCGATGTGCACTTGGCTGCTTTCACTTTGGGGGAAACTGAGGTGAGTGAACAGCATCATTTTCCACAGCTCTGGCGTTGGATCCCACACACAAGCAAATCGAGGTGGGGGCAGGGTAGGCGAGGGAAGTAACCATACATTAGGGACATCTGTATAACTGACCATCCCTCTGCAACCGAGGCAGTTCAGGCATAGCCACAGTGATATGATTGGGGTCGGGCTTCTAGACTGCCCGCCTATGCAACAATGGGGAGGCACCAATGTGCCACCAGCGCTTCAGACCTCACCCCCAACCATCCTGGCACAGACTGAGTCTGCAACCACTTCACTGGATCGCGGAGCAGTTGGACTGCACATGTTGTACAATCTCCTCGCCAGTGCTGGCCATGTAGCAGTCATTGCTGGAGGCGCTCACAGCCCCTTGCAATGTCAGCATCTTGGTTTGGACCAGTGTCCCCCACGTTGCAGGCTGACAGGGCAGCCATGCAGCACAATCATCTCTGGCCATCCGAGGGATGGCCAGCACTTCCCAGGAAGCATTAAGGGGTGGTCACACGGGGCCAGGAAAGGATGCTAAGTACACCCATGCTAACCACGTCTTTCATGATGCAGGAGGACTGTGTCTGTATCATGGATCCTGGTGACTTAGCTATATGCTTGATGGCCTACAAACTGAAGATGGAAGAGAGAGTGACTGAGGCTTCTAGCTGCACAGAGGTAGGCGCAGTAACCTCATGAAGAAGGGGTTGCTGGGGCTCCCGCACACATTGCCCAGTAGCGACAGCAAGCTGTGGCTGGTCGGCGCCTAGTGACACCCAGGGTCTAGAGATGCCACCTGTCATTCCTGCAGATGACTGAGAGCCAGTGTCACTGATGACTATGCACGTCAAGGGACCTAGCCGCTCATATCTGCCACTTACTGCTGAACTTGGCACCAAGGGGACATGGAGGGCATCCACTGCCAGTGGCTCCAAAAGTGACTGTGGTGCTCAATTTCTATGCCAATGGCTCCTTTCATGGCTCCACAGGTGACCTCTGTGGGATCTCCAAGCTGCTACTTAAAAATGCACCCACATCTTCGAAGGCACACAACTTTGTGCATTTGGCCCAGGACCGGGACAGTCAGGACTCAAGGGCCATTGGATTTACCCTGATCTCTGGATTCCGACAGGTGTAGCTTGTGATCGACTGCACCCATGTGACACTCAGGTCTCCATCGCTACACACTCTGGACTACATCAACCACAAGGGCTTCCTCTCACTGAACGTATAGCTGGTATGTGACCACCAGAAATATCCTGCAGGTGTGTACAGTTTCCAGGAGGTGTGCATGATGCCTAAATGCTCACTCACTCGCAGATCCCAGCAGGTCTTCCAGGATCCAGAGACTGCAGGGATGGCTCCTCAGCGATATGGGCTACCTGCAGAGGCTGTGGCTGGTGACACCAGTGTGGCGGCCTCAGACTGCAGCAGAGTAACGGTATAATGAAACTCATGCTGCAACTTGCAACTTGGTGGAGCGACCATTGGGATGCTGAAGATGTGGTTCCGGTGCCTGGACTGGTTTGGCAGTGCCCTGCAATATAGTCCACAGAGGGTGTCACGCATCATTGTTATCTGCTGTGCCCTTTACAACCTGGTGCTCCAATGGGGAGACAAGCTGGCTGAGGAGGACCTGGAGGAGCTGGAGGTCTCCTCGGATGAAGACGATGGCAGCAGGGACGAAGTGGTGATGACGGCTTGAGGCTGTCACACTGGCTAGACGAAGCAGGCGCACTTGGAAGACCCTCATAGCTGCCAGATTTGTGGAGGATGACGACGATGACATGAAGTGAGGTGTTCCCATAGATCCTCACATCATGGTTGTGAACGTTTGACTCCAGTCTGGTTATGGCAGTGACAAAAACTTGTGATAATGCTCCTGTCATGGAGATGCAATGGAGGCCCTAATAGTCACTCGATGGCAGGAGGATGATGATGATGATGATGATGATGACGACGACAACAACATGCAGTGAGGACATGACATGAATCTTCACATAGCCTCTGAATTTCTGGCTCCTGTCTGGCCGAGGGCAGCTTGCTTGCATTCCATGATCAGGGCCATCTCAGAGATACAGCCATGAAACTTTAGATGCATCCGATATGGTGTCCACCTTCACCACCCGAGCCCTTCAGGAGTTGGTGCACAACATCACTGGTCGCAGACGCTGATGCGATGGGGGCCAGCCCCACCTTAAATATACTGAGAGCACACAGAGAATGAGAGAACTCTAGCACCCGCCCACTACATTTTGGCAGCAATGACTAGCACTGCCAAGATGCAGGCTTCAGTAATGTTTCCAGGGAGTGTGAGGCTGGGCCATCACTGTGGTCCGAAGGCAGCACAGAGCACAGGGAAGAGGCCCTGGACTAAGACACCTGCCTTTTATCTTGTGCAGAAAGATTTCACATCTGACTGACAAGCACACTGCTCATCGGTACAAGGAGCCACAGGCAAAGAGACATTCTTGGGAGTTTATTGTCAATAATGACCAGTATCTACAAGTGATCAACACCCATGCCCAGGCTGTGCAACTACTTTTCCCTAACTGCCCTAACCCTGCCACTATGTCTTGGTACTCCCCAGACATTCACATCGGAGGTGGAGGCAGCCTGTTGACTGAGACGCCCTGTCTGTGATGACTATGGCAGGCATCCTCCGGAGGGTCGAGACCTGGAGGGCCCAGGCCTGCTTTCGGGGTCCTGCTGTGTCAGTGGCATCCTCCTTGGCCTGTGGAGCTGGAGCTGCAGGGCTCGCAGGAAGAGGGGATTCAGTTGAGACGGACACTCCCGGAGTCATCTGGGTGTATAACCTTGGGGTGTACACATGCTGATCCTCCTCCCTATGGGTGGGGGCCAGCCCCACCTTAAATATACTGAGAGCACACAGAGAATGAGAGAACTCTAGCACCCGCCCACCCTGGCTGACTCCATGAGGGGAAGGGGTAGTTGGAGTAAGATCTAGCTGCCTGGCACCCTCATGTATACATGGCTGGAGGCCAACTATGGCATCAACGATGGAGTTAAGCCTGTGCAGCAGTGACGTCCTGGACTAAGATCTCCATGGCAGCCACCATCCTGTCAATGTTGACCTCAGTGTGTTGCAATGCCGGCACTATCACCTCAGCCTGAAGACAGACTCCTCCATTGTGCCTTGCAATCTGAGGAGTGCAATGGACATCCTTTTCTGTTCCCTAGCTTGCCTTTGCAGCTCCAGCAACTGTGACATGACCAAGTCCAGAGGTTCCTGGCCTCCAGCATCCCTCCGAATGCCGGGGACCTGGAAAGCCCCTGACGCCGCCTGCTGTGGATCAAACTGTGCACTGTGCTCACCAGGTTGTGATCCCATGCCTATTCTAGAGCTAGGTCCCACCAAGGTGTGTGTCTCTGCGCTGGTGGAAGGTGTGGGTGAGTGCTGTGACAGAACTTGTAGGAGGTGCATTTCAGTTGCCCTTTGGATGTCCCTTTAGAACTAGGCCATGGACCCCAGCAGCTCTTGGAGTGATGGGCCTGCAGAAGCAAGGGAGATAATTAGTGCATGGCAGTGGCCTGTGAAACAGTACACATCACTCAGCCTGGTTGTCTGATGGACGTTGCACTGCTGGATTCTCACTTGCTAGAGCAGCACCGACCTCACCATCAGCACAGGAATGGTCCTGGTCATCGCCAGGAGCTGACCTTGAACTCCGGCATTCCTCCACCGGTATGCAACCTTTCACTCCTGTTGACTGCCAGTTTGTCCTGCATGGATAGAGTTGGAGAGATTGTATCAGGATGCCTGCAGGGCCAGATGAAAAATGTGCCTGGCCTATGCAGGTGGTAAGTGGTCCCATGGACGGGAGTGGGGGGAGAGAGGAGGAGTGGGAGGGAGAGGGGGAGAGAGGAGGAGTTGGGAGGGGGAGAGGGAGAAGGGGAGAGAGGAGGAGTGGGGGGGAGGGAGAGGGGGAGAGAGGAGGAGTGGGGGGGAGGGTGGGAGGGGGGAGAGAGGAGGAGTGGGGGGTAGGGAGGGGAGAGAGAGGAGGAGTTGGGGGGGAGAGGGGGAGAGAGGAGGATAGGGGGGAGGGAGAGTGGGAGAGAGGAGGAGTGGGGGAAGGGGAGAGAGGGGGAGAGAGGAGGAGTGGTGGGGAGGGGGGGAGAGGGGGAGAGAGGAGGAGTGGGGGGAGGGAGAGGGGGAGAGAGGAGGAGTGGGGGAAGGGGAGAGAGGGGGAGAGAGGAGGAGTGGTGGGGAGGGGGGGAGAGGGGGAGAGGAGGAGTGGGGGGGAGAGGGAGAGAGGAGGAGTTGGGGGGGAGAGAGAGAGAGGAGGAGTGGGGATGGAGAGAGAGAGGAGGAGTCGGGGGGGAAGAGGGGGAGACAGGAGGAGTGGGGGGAGAGGGAGAGAGAGGAGGAGTTGGGGGGGAGAGGGGGAGAGGAGGAGTAGTGGGGAGGTGCAGAGGGGGAGAGAGGAAGAGTGGGGGGGAGAGGGAGAGAGAGGAGGAGTTGGGGGGAGAGGGGGAGAGAGGAGGAGTGGGGGGAGAGAGGGGGAGAGAGGAGGAGTGGGGGGAGGGAGAGAGAGGAGGAGTGGGGGGAAGGGAGACGGGGAGAGAGGAGGAGTGGGGGGGAGGGAGAGGGGGGAGAGAGGAGGAGTTTGGGGGGGAAAGGGGGAGAGGAGGAGTGGGGGGGAGAGGGAGAGAGGAGGAGTTGGGGGGAGAGAGAGAGAGGAGGAATGGGGATGGAGAGGGAGAGAGGAGGAGTTGGGGGGGAGAGGGGGAGAGAGGAGGAGAGGGGGGAGAGAAGAGGAGTTTGGGGGGGAGAGGGGGAGAGAGGAGGAGTGGGGGGGGGAGGGAAAGAGAGGAGGAGTGGGGGGGAGGGAGAGGGGGAGAGAGGAGGAGTGTTGGGGAGGGAGGGGTGAGGGGGAGAGAGGAAGAGTGGGGGGGAGGGAGAGGGGGAGAGAGGAGGAGTTGGGGGGAGAGAGGAGGAGTTTGGGGGGGAGAGGGGGAGAGGAGGAGTGGGGGGAGAGGGAGAGAGGAGGAGTTGGGGGAGAGGGAGAGGGGGAGAGAGGAGGAGTGGGGGGGAAGAGGGGGAGAGGAGGAGTGGGGGGAGAGGGAGAGAGAGAGAGGAGGAGTGGGGACGGAGAGGGAGAGAGGAGGAGTCAGGGGGGAAGAGGGGGAGAGAGGAGGAGTCAGGGTGGAAGAGGGGGAGAGAGGAGGAGTCAGGGGGGAAGAGGGGGAGGGGGAGGAGTGGGGGGGAAGAGGGGGAGAGAGGAGGAGTGGTGGGGAGGGAGAGGGGGAGAGATGATGAGTGGGGAGGAGGGAGAGGGGCAGAGAGGAGGAGTGGGGAGGAGGGAGAGGGGCAGAGAGGAGGAGTGGGGGGGAGGGAGAGGGGCAGAGAGGAGGAGTGGGGGGGAAGAGGGGGAGAGAGGAGGAGTTGGGGGGAAGGAGAGGGGGAGAGAAGAGGGATTGGGGCGGAGGGAGAGGGGGAGAGAGGAGGAGTTGGGAGGGATGAAGAGGGGGAGAGAGGAGGAGTAGGGGGGAGGGAGAGGGGGAGAGATAAGGATGGGGGGAGGGGGGAGACGGGGAGAGAGGAGGAGTGGGGGGGAGGGAGAGAGAGGAGGAGTGAGGGGGAGGGAGAGGGGGAGAGAGGAGGAGTGGGGAGGAGGCGGGGAGAAGGGGAGAGAGGAGGAGTGGGGAGGAGGGAGAGGGGCAGAGAGGAGGAGTGGGGGGGGAGAGGGAGAGAGAGGAGGAGTTGGGGGAAGGAGAGGGGGCGAGAGTAGGAGTGGAGGGGAGGGAGAGGGGCAGAGAGGAGGAGTGGGGGGGAAGGAGAGGGGGAGAGGGGGAGAGAGGAGGAGTCGGGGGGAGGGAGAGGGGGAGAGAGGACGAGTGTGGGGGAGGGAGGTGGGAGAGAGGAGGAGTTGGGGGGGAGAGGGAGAGAGAGGAGGAGTTGGGGGAAGGAGAGGGGGGAGAGAGGAGGAGTGGGAGGAGAGGGGGAGAGAGTAGGAGTGGAGGGGAGGGAGAGGGGCAGAGAGGAGGAGTGGGGGGAAGGAGAGGGGCAGAGAGGAGGAGTGGGGGGAAGGAGAGGGGGAGAGGGGGAGAGAGGAGGAGTCGTGGGGAGGGAGAGGGGGAGAGAGGACGAGTGTGGGGGAGGGAGGTGGGAGAGAGGAGGAGTCGGGGGGAGGGGGCCAGAGGGGGAGAGAGGAGGAGTTCAGGGGGAGGGAGGGGGGGAGAGAGGAGGAGGGGAGAGGGAGAGGCATGAGAGGAGAAGTTGGGGGGAGGTGGGAGAGGGGGAGATCGGAGGAGTTGGGGGCGACGCAGAGTGGGAGAGAGGAGGAGTGGGGTTGGAGGGAGAGGGGGAGAGAGGAGGAGTGGCAGGGAGAGAGAGGGGGAGAGACGAGGAGGTGGGGGCAGGGATGGGGTAGAGAGGAGGAGTCGGGAGGGAGGGAGAGGGGGAGAGAGGAGGGGTTGGGGGGGAGAGGGAGAGAGAGGAGGAGTTGGGGGAGGGAGAGGGGGAGAGAGGAGAAGTTGGGGGGAAGAGGGGAAGAGAGGAGGAGTTGGGGGGGAGAGGGACTGAGAGGAGGAGTTGGAGGAAGGAGAGGGGGAGAGAGGAGGAGTGGGGGGAGAGGGTGACGGAGAGGGGGAGAGAGGAGGAGGGGGGAGGGAGAGGGGTGAGAGGAGGAGTGGGGGGGAAGGAGAGGGGGAGAGAGGAGAAGTGGGGGGGAAGGGGCCAGAGGGGGAGAGAGGAGGAGTGCGGGGGGAGGGAGAGGGGAGAAGGAGGGGTTGGGGGGGGAGAGGGAGAGGGGGAGAGAGGAGGAGGGGTGATGGGAGAGGGGTGAGAGGAGGAGTGGGGGGGAGGTGGGAGAGGGGGAGATAGGAGGAGTTGGGGGGGGAAGAGGGGGAGAGATGAGGAGTTGGGGGGGAGAGGGGGAGAGAGGAGGGGTTGGGGGGTGAGAGGGAGAGGTGGTGAGAGGAGGAGTGGGAGGGGAAGAGGGGGAGAGAGGAGGAGTTGAGGGAGGGAGAAGGGTGAGAGGAGGAGTGGGGGGAGGGAGAGGGGGAGAGAGGAGGAGTGGGGGAGGGGGCAGAGGGGGAGAGAGGAGGAGTGCAGGGGGAGGGAGAGGGTGAGAGAGGAGGAGTTGGGGGGGAGGGAGAGGGGTGCGAGGAGGAGTTGGGGGGGAGGGGGAGAGGGAGAGAGAGGAGGAGTTGGGGGGGAGGGAGAGGGGGAGAGAGGAGGAGTGGGGGGGAGGGTGGAGGGGGGGAGAGAGGAGGAGTGGGGGGTAGGGAGGGGAGAGAGAGGAGGAGTTGGGGGGAGAGGGGGAGAGAGGAGAAGTGGGGGGGAAGAGGGGGAGAGAGGAGGAGTGGGGGGGGAGAGGGAGAGAGAGGAGGATAGGGGGGAGGGAGAGTGGGAGAGAGGAGGAGTGGGGGAAGGGGAGAGAGGGGGAGAGAGGAGGAGTGGTGGGGAGGGGGGGAGAGGGGAGAGAGGAGAGTGGGGGGAGGAGAGGGGGAGAGAGGAGGAGTGGGGAAGGGGAGAGAGGGGGAGAGAGGAGGAGTGGTGGGGAGGGGGGGAGAGGGGGAGAGGAGGAGTGGGGGGGAGAGGGAGAGAGGAGGAGTTGGGGGGGAGAGAGAGAGAGGAGGAGTGGGGATGGAGAGAGAGAGGAGGAGTCGGGGGGAAGAGGGGAGAGAGGAGGAGTTGGGGGGGAGAGGGACAGAGAGGAGGAGTTGGGGGGGAGAGGGGGAGAGGAGGAGTTGGGGGGAGAGGGAGAGGGGGAGAGAGGAGGAGTGGGGGGGAGAGGGAGAGAGACGAGGAGTTGGGGGGAGAGGGGGAGAGAGGAGGAGTGAGGGGAGAGAGGGGGAGAGAGGAGGAGTGGGGGGGAGGGAGAGAGAGGAGGAGTGGGGGGAAGGGAGAGGGGGAGAGAGGAGGAGTGGGGGGGAGGGAGAGGGGGGAGAGAGGAGGAGTTTGGGGGGGAAAGGGGGAGAGGAGGAGTGGGGGGGAGAGGGAGAGAGGAGGAGTTGGGGGGAGAGAGAGAGAGGAGGAATGGGGATGGAGAGGGAGAGAGGAGGAGTTGGGGGGGAGAGGGGGAGAGAGGAGGAGAGGGGGGAGAGAAGAGGAGTTTGGGGGGAGAGAGGGGGAGAGGAGGAGTGGGGGGGAGAGGGAGAGAGAGGAGGAGTGGGGGGAGAGAGGGGGAGAGAGGAGGAGTGGTGGGGAGGGGGGGAGAGGGGGAGAGAGGAAGAGTGGGGGGGAGGGAGAGGGGGAGAGAGGAGGAGTTGGGGGGAGAGAGGAGGAGTTTGGGGGGGAGAGGGGAGAGGAGGAGTGGGGGGAGAGGGAGAGAGGAGGAGTTGGGGGAGAGGGAGAGGGGGAGAGAGGAGGAGTGGGGGGGAAGGGGGGAGAGGAGGAGTGGGGGGAGAGGGAGAGAGAGAGAGGAGGAAGTGGGGACGGAGAGGGAGAGAGGAGGAGTCAGGGGGGAAGAGGGGGAGAGAGGAGGAGTCAGGGGGGAAGAGGGGGAGAGAGGAGGAGTCAGGGGGG